>NC_057807.1:470680375-470801881 GCF_018294505.1 Triticum aestivum | reverse complement strand
GGGATATGGAGGGGGAGTGGCCGACTGGGCCTTTGCCCAGTTGGGCCGGTGGCCGAATGGGCCGGCCTGTTGGGTCGGCTAGCCCGGGGGGTCCTTTTCCTTTTCTTCTTTTATTTATTTTCTTTTCTGTTTTAAATCACTTTAAATTACTTAGGCATTTTCTAAAAATGTGTTTACTTCACTAAAATTACCTTTATAATATTCGGCAACCACCGAACATTTTTGTTTTAATTTTTGAAAACTTTTATTGTTAGATTGATTTTGAATTTGAATTGAATCGGTTTCGAACTAACACGAGATTAGCAACAGTAACCGAGGTAACGTAGCATCGTTAACGCGAGATTACTATAGCCTAACTATCCGGGTGTCACATCCTCCTCCGCATCTTCTTCTTTGCCATCCTCCTCTTTGTCCTCCTCCTATGATTCATCCTCATCTGTGTCCCCGTCATCTTCAACATCTTGTGGTACTTCCATTTCATCGTCTTCTTCTGACTCCTCCTCATCAAACTCTTCTTCTTCTTGTACAGGTGAAACCCGTCTCTTCCTTTTTGGAACACGGCGTGACATGCTGGTTCCTGTTGATGTCTGCTGTACATATGGATCAATATCCGGTTCCTCATCATCAATCTTGGCAAATGCTTCAATGAAATTGACAACTTGTTCAGTTACTGCCTTGCACAAGTCATTGACCACTTTGGCAATCTTTGCCTTTTTCTGCATCAACAAAAAAATATTTGAGTACTCATTCAATTAGAAACAATTTTAAAAAAGAAAATGTCGGTAACTGATCCAAACTCCTTGATGCAAAAGACTTACCTACGGATTGTACATTAGTGGTAATTTGAATGCCACGAATGCTTGAGCTTGCAAAAGACCACCAAACAGTGGTGTCTGCTCTGTGCCCCTATACTCCTCTTTGAGCTGATGTAAAAAAGAGAAAAAGAAAAGAACAAGGTTATCAAATAGATATTGTGTTGAACGAAAACCAAATGTTATAACATGTGCAACTACAAAAAAATGCTGGGCAGACTGCACAAACAAAAAAAAACTGTGCACCCCACAGGTCACTAAAAAAATGTTTCTACCAACTGGTGTCACACATCTGTGCAACAAGATAAGTAAAACTATGCAACTTGAAATAGATGATGTGCCATATAAAAATGAACATGTCTACAGATGCCAAACTAGAGCTACAAGTTGTGCAACTATAGGCATTATTGTGCCAACTGATTACAGTTTTTGCGCAACTACCAAAAAGTGTCGAAAAGCTGATCTCAAAAGCGCATGTGCAGCTACCAAGGAATTAAAACTGAGCAGAAATGAATAGACCATAAAAATAGCCATTGTTGGAAAAAAACAAAAGAGAACTCACTTGTAATTTGCCGAACACACCAGGAGAGACCGAGTCCTTCTTGATCACCTTGGCAATTAGGCTACTATCCCAAGCATTCGCTCGTATCACGCAGTTGTTTACTGTGCTGTCATGAACGAGCACATCAAGGTGCAGGATCTGCCGTATAACCAAAAAAGGAAACCCAACTTCAGTTATTATGAGGGGTATTTCAGAAACTATAACTGCACAAAAAGAAGGAAAACACATGGAAGTGCTAGTTTTCACTCACCATCAAGTGATACAAGCAGATGCAAACAGTTTACTTCGCCTGGTCCATGTTCCGGAAAGCTTCATTAATGTGTTCTGCTACAAAAAGGCAGATGTTTGTGTTCTTGAGTTTTGGATGATCTAGCACGAGTCCGTAGAACTTTGGGCTCAGCCTCAGGGCTGTGGTTGGTGATAGGAAAGTGTTGAATGCAACCGCAAGCCAGGCCATAAAGAATGTGTCATCCATTCTTCCCGCCATATCCTTAATCATCTTACACAATGTAGTGATCTGGGGATGAGAATCTCCAGGTATGTTGAAAGCCTCTCTGAATCTCCTAGTTGCATCCTTGTCAACTACATATCTGACTTTTTGACCCCTGTTAGGAAGGTCAAATACCCTTTCAACACTGTCAGCATCGACACGGATCCTTCCCCTGCCTGGGAACACCATTTCAGAGGTCTCTGGCTGGTAGGACTGCACCAGGAATTTAATGAAGTCTGCTGGAAGTGTATCTGATAAGTTCAAGAGGCCCCCAAACAACCTTGAAACTAGCTCAGACTTCTGCGGCGGGGATAGCGAGCTGTTGAACTTTGCAAACCGCCCTGGTGATGCCCTTATCCTGCCCGCTTGTGATGGTCGCTCCAAATCTTCCCGGGCAGCCACCTCAACTCCTTCACCGCTGGCCTGATGATGAGAAAATAAAAAATTAAACAGAAGACAAAAAACTAGACTGAGAAAAAACTAGCATTGATCATTTGGATCAATATTGCAAAAACTATATAAACATAAAATGAATCATGCCAACTAATATGATGTTTTTGTACAACTATGAAAGCTCATCATGGCAACTGAAGACTACTAGTGTGCAACCTACAAAAAAGCTAAGAAAACATACTAGACCTGACAACAACAACAAATTCTAGGGGATGTGCAATGATAAAGCATGATATTGCAAGAAAGATAACAACAACTAAGAAAAAAGGTTTGCAAGAAACTATTCACTAACTCATAAACACACACAAAAAACCACATACCTCAGCATCTGTTGCGGAAGATGAGGCAGCTCCTCCAGCAACTGTTGCCTGCACAAAAATGGTGACCGGTAATGTCAACTACAAAGCTGCCAACTCATGTCAACTTCTGCAAAAACTATATTTACATCGAGATGACCAGTGATGTCAACTACAAGATGGTTATTGAGCAACTAGAACAAAATAGTGGTGCCAACGGCTGCATAATTTCATCAGCGCCTGAAAAAAGCGAGAGACATTGATATTCAAGGATTTACTTACCCTAGTAGATGATTTAGCTCACCCTGCTACTGCTGCACGTCTAGTCCGCTTTACAACCCGAAACTGGTCAACATCCTAAGAAAAAAATAAAAACATGGGCATGGGTAAAAATTTATTATATGACCCGAACAAAACCAAAATAAGGTGCTTGTGTCATCAGCATGCCACTTACCTCAAGTTCCTCTCCCTACTGAACACTACGCGCAGAGCGTGGCTGGCGATTAGCAGCACGCTATGAGTTCTGACGAAGGGACTGACTTCCAGAACCCTAATTAAGCAACCAAAAAAACATGAAAAATGACATAAGCATACATGGATAAGTTGAAAACAACTCAAAGACACCAAAAAAAATGAGAAAATACATCTTCTTCATTGCCATCCGCATCTCCTCCTATTATAACCATTTTTAGCCTATGGGGGAAATACAAGAAAAGAAAACATAGTTAGAATATGCGCAAACGAAGTAGAGAAAACATAAAAGCTTGCTTTGATCTGCAGACCTCTACACATAAGCAGGACACCAAGTGCAAAAAACTGTAAAACATGTGGACATCCAACTACTACAGTGATGCAGCCAACTGGGCAGTCAACCTTGTGCAACTGGACAGCTTATAAGCCAACTAGTTCCACTAAGGCAAGAAATAACTAGGCAGAAAAATAGTTAACTAAAGGCAGCCAGCTGAGTATGATAATTTATGCAACTGGGACAAACAAAAAACCAACTAGCATAGCCAACTAGAATATATGGACAATTAGGTGCACCAGCAGGGCACCTACGGGGGCAACTCGAACACGGAAGCAGAGCAACTTGTGCAACTCAAACATCATATAGACAACCTAGTACAAATCAGGAAGCAACCTAAGCATGACAACCTAGCAGCCAACCTAGTACAATGCAGAACATGTGGACAACCAACTAGTACATGGATGCAGCCAACTAAGCAGACAAATTGTGCAAATGAACAACATATAGACAGTCAACCTAGTGCAAAACAACAGACCAACTAAGCAGGACAAGTAGTGCAAGTGTAGAACATATGGACAACCAACTAGTAAAACTGATGCAGCCAACTGAGCAGGCAACTTGTGCAACTAAAAAGTGTGTAGACACCCAACTAGCACAAACTGGTGCAACTGCAGAACAAGGACAACCAACTACTATATGAATGAAGCCAACTGGATAGAATTATGTGCAACTAATAGAAAATCTCTACCTAAATCTCTGTACAACAACTTCAAATAAGCCAATACATTGCACACAACATTACAACTTGGAGAAGGAAATAGGAACATTGAATAGATCTCAAACCCCTGCCAATTGAATAGGGACTGAACAACACTACCTATCGCCCTAAAATCGCGCAACGGGCGCCGTGGACGTGCATCCCATGCTACCTATCGACTACGTCGTGCCCTGGCCAACCACCCCGTGCCCTGAACAACCCCACTAGACGCGTCCTTGTAGATCTCGACTAACATTGGGTGCGTGCTACCACAGAGGAGAGGAGAAAACTGAACATGACCAAAAGTTCAAGCATAAGTGGGGGTAGTTCGCCCCGTTCCTGAACCCTAGTAAGCATTCCCCTCATGTATCAGCGAATCCGCGCACCGCGACACAGAGAGAGGGAGAAGAAGCATGGAGAAGTTGCGGGCGAGCGTACCTCCGACGCCGAGGAGCACCAGTGATTCGCCCCGCGGAGAGCCACCCGCAACTGCCACCGACCTGAGGACTCTGCCGCGACTCCCGGAATCGCGACGGTTCGGTGGAGAGGCTAGCGAGGACGAAGATAAAGGCGAGGGGTGGAATGGGGAGAAAGCACCGCTGCGGGCGAGGGATTTCAGGCACGGATTTTGAAACCGCCGCCCATGACTCCCTCTCCTCACTCGTCTACGCTTACCTATAGGCCTCCCACATCCGGATAAGGACAAAACCTCCCACGACATGCAGCGCAGGGCCAGTGCAGACCATGTGGCACCTGGTGCACCCGGGCGTGATCGCTCGCGCGATCCTGCGGCCAAGAAGCGGGCGCCCAGTTCGACTATTGAGTGCGCGTGCACTTTTGAGGATTTAGGCTTTATTATTTGGAAATAACGCTTTTTCTATTTGACGGGCGCCTTTTTTGTGTTCAGTGAACTTTGTGACCATTGATTCTAGAAACATTGAGATGTGTACATGGGAAGGTTGGATACATAGGCTAGTTCGAAAATAATGTATTTATTAATATTATCTCGTAACAAATTTGAGTGCCCGAGGATCCCGTTATAACCGTTTAATAACTAGAAACAACTTTTTTGACTAGACAAATGTGTGTTCTTGTTGGACTTAGCAACAAGAGTTAAGAAGCTAAAGTGTATTCCTAATTAGTTTACTATTACCACATGATACATGTGGTAAGCAATCCGAACAACTCAAAAAAATAGTTTACTATTATTATCCAGGCTCGACCGATCAAACGGTGAAGTTTCGAGATCTAAAACTATGAATTGATAGGTTCTGCTGGACTTGAGGTACTTGCAAATGCTTTTCGTACACCATTTCATTTTTGTGCAAGTTAACTTCGGCAATTGATTAACCAAACCATGATTTCTTTGTATGCAGTATGCATTAAGCGTCTATTGAAGTATAGTATTTTCTCACTATAGCTGATATTTTTGCATTTAAATTTTTATTTTAGATTAGCTCCATAGGAATTCTTTGAAGCATGTTTGAGGAAAAGAAATCATATACTTGAATAAGGCTGATGGCGCCCTTGCCATATTTCTTCATGATTGATTCTTTGAGTAATTTTGAATGACACTGTGTTACGCTCTTGGGAATTTGTTAGTCTACTTATCTACTTGACATGCAAGGTGAAAGGGGAGAGCATGTCTATAGATCACCCTCCACCTTGTTTCTCGTTCCTTTCTCTTCTTTGGTGTTAACTTGAGCTTCACATCTTTCTCGCAAAAAAAAATACTTGAGCTTCAAATCTAGTCTCTGTTTTTTGTAAATTCTTGTGCAATTATCTATGAAAAATCATTCATTACGCATTTGGTGACCAATTTAAGGTCTATGCAATACAAATCTTAACTAACCCCGCCTATATCTTCTAGGCATACCCGGTCCCAAGCCCGGGTAAATGAGGAGGGTTGTGATAGGCTTGATGAGCCAACGTAAAAACTAGCCAGTCCCATGAGTATGAAACCCATTTGAGCGAGGGTAGTACTAGGTTGGGTGACCTCCTGGGAAGTCCTCGTGAAAGGGTTTCATATCGAAGGGTTGTGATAGGTTTGGCGAGCCAACGTAAAAACTACCCAGTCCTTTGGGTATGAAACTCATTTGGGCGAGAGTAATACTAGGATGGGTGACCTCCTCTGAAGTCCTTGGGAAAGGGTTTCATATCTAGCCTACCCCAACTTGTTAGGGACAAAAGGCTTAGGCTTACGGCTTAATTACGGCTTACGCAATAAAAATCTTAAATACACATGTGTTTAGATTTGGAAAATATATATAGTGGTGCTACTTGGTCTCTTTTCCTCTAATTCCATTTTCCCATCTATAGGTGATATGTACTACATTGCTTTGCTCGGACTTCCGGTTTGCTCAGTGATTATATGTAGACTAATTTACGTTAGTTCTTGCTACACCTATGCCATTGTGCTGAAAAGGTGCTCTTGTACTGGTTACTACCCCGTCATGTAGAAGTCAATCCATATGCATATCCAGCACAAGTAAATACGACAGTCAAAATGTATTCCCTATGGAGAAGAGTGAGTTGTCTTGCTGCTTTTATGGATTTGTTTGGAAGCATGGAATGAATTAGTGGTATATAAACATGCTTTGATATAGTATCCATGAAACTTACTACTAATATTTTTTTTCTTACTTGCTTATTTGTTTGTCAATGTTTTTTAGATTTATAAATCTTTCATTTTTGTAGGATGTGCCACGCTTTGGAAAGACTTTTTTTCTTCTGCTTTGTATTTTTGTCCTTGCTTAACATTCATAGTAAGTGATGCAAGACTTGAAGAACATGATACGGTTCCATCACAAAAAAGAAGAAGAACATGGTACGGTCTCACTGTGAGTGTTAGCCCTCTACTAAATGTTGCGTCCTTTTTTATATAAAATTAGTAACAAAACATTTAGACAAGTTTGTTGGTACATGTTGCATGTTGTTGTGAGACTGATCATTTGCTTCATTTATCAACATCTTGCTGATTTATGATTGTTCAGTAAAGCCACACATACATGGCGTCACTAAATGTCCTATCTTGAAATGATATCTAAAAACGTAGGCTTGTAAAATACATCTATTTTTTCATAGCCACTATCACTAATGAGCCTTTAATATCTAAACATTGAATTTATATTCATACAATCTTTAATCGCCATTAACTGCGGTAGATGCATGTCATGACAACCAAATGGGTACAAATGTTGTATGCACAATTTTCTCTTAATCCTTGCATGCAAGAATTTAATGCATCTCATAAACTAAACAAATGTGGGAAAGAAATAAAAATAGAACTTACAAACAAAAAAGATAATGAGATAGGCTCAACAAATCGGAATGAGGGAGAGCATGTATTATACCCCACACTTATATTACACTCCTTGGGCATGCATTTTGAACCGCGGGGAAGATTGTGGTCTTCTTCCGGTTTGTGAATTTGCCCATGATTCAATTTCACTGCCTAAATCCACTTTGTACGTTTCGAGTCCATCTGGGTTTGGTTTTGTTAGGTTTTAAATTCAAACACTTCGTGTGAAATTAAAGTTGTTTGAATTTTTAAGTTTGTAAAAAATCCCCAAACAACTTATTTTAAGTTCACCATATTTATCTGATCCCAGAGAAATAACTATCTTGGTCTAAATCTTCCTTTTCTTCAATCTTTTGTTTAATTGAAAAAGGAAAAAAAGCAAGGAGGAGAGAGTCTATCAACCAGCATACATCGACCCAATTAAACTTCCCAGGTCGGCCCACCCACCCACGTTAACCCTATAGGCAGCCAGGAGACCGATCCCCTTCCGCCCCTCCACGCCGGTGTTGTTAGGGACCCTCGGTGTCTCGTTACCGGTGGGGGCGAGGTTTTTAGGGATCATACCGCCCACGGAAACAAAACCCTCAGGCAAGGGAAGATGGGAGACGCTGCTTCTGGATCGGGGAGCGGCATGACAGATCTAGAAGCAATGATGGATGAGCTAGGTTTGAAGGAAGATGATCTCCAGGATGTGGTAATTGAGGATGACGAGCTGCCGGTCGAGGCAAGCCGGTGTATGTCCATTGCTAAGGTTCATACCGAGAAAACCTACAACAAGTACTGGTTTTACAGGAACATGAGGGTAGCCTGGGATCTTGCAAAGGAGGTGAAGATTAGGCCACTTGAAGACAACCTGTACACGCTGCTATTTGAATGTCTAGGCGATTAGGAGCGAGTAATAGAGGACGGTCCTTGGAGCTTCAAGGGTAAAGCGGTGATTTTGGAGAATTATGACGGATTTACGAAATAGTCGACTATAGAGCTCAACAAGATCGATATGTGGATACAGATCCATGATTTCCTAGATGGCTTTTTCTCATAAATCAAGGCTCTATCTTCAACCGTGGGAGAGTTCATCTATGCTGAACCAAGATCTCAAGACTTTGAAGGTAACTTTGCACGGGTGCATGTGAAGATAGATGTCACAAAGCCCCTCAAGAACGTTGTTTCTTTGGTGGTGAAGAAGAAAGATACTATCCATAGGGAGATTTACAGAGTGAAGTATGAACAGCTCCCTGATTGGTGTGCCGTCTATGGATACATGGGTCATCTTTTCAAGGAGTGTGGAGATGGAGTCCACGATCCAAAGGCATTGGTCTTTAAAGATCTGAAAGCATCATGGTTTAAAGGCCCTGGGAGTGGACCAGGAGAAGGACGAGGCAACGCTGAAGGCAATGGAACAATGAGTGGCCGAGGAGGAGGCCGGGGGGCAGGCCGTGCTGGTAGAGGTCGGGGCCGTGCAACTGATTAGAACATGTATGCATCTACGGCGAAAGATGGAACACTTGACGGGGACGTGGCTATGGAGGACGGAGATAAAAATAGAAAGAGAGGGGTTGTAGTTGCAGACCCAAATGCATTATTGCTGCTGCCAGCGCCCTCTGACGGCTCAAACAATTCTTCGATGCTGCCATCCACTGAAATCCCACCCAGCCTATCATCAAAGCAGGAGCCGAAGAGGAACAAGACCAACACAATGGCTAGCGATAAAACCAGCGGAAAGAACACAACTCTGATCAAGAACACTGATGCGTGTTTGGTGGGCCTCCCAGTGGGGTCGCGCCTAGCGCAATGAGTCTCCTTTGTTGGAATTGCCGTGGGGCTGGCAAACCCACGACGGTTCGAGAGCTTCGTGACCTAACGAAGCAATATGCCCCCTCTGTACTATGCATCCTTGAGACTCAGATAGAGGGTTCTAGAGTTGAGAATATGGCTGGTTCTTTAGGCTTTAATAAGAGTTTTGCTATTAGTAGCTCGGGGAGAGGGTCTAGGAATTTTCTGGAACAAAGAAATAAAGCTTGAGATTGTTGGTTCTTCACAGTATCATATTGATGCAATTATTGATGAACTTGTAGATGTCAAAACAAGGGTAACCTTTGTCTATGGGGAAGCACTGGTTAATGAAAGATACATGACATGGGACATGCTAATAGGAATCGTTGGTACAAATGATATACCCTGGCTAGCCTTAGGTGATTTCAATGAGGTGTTGTATCCACACGAACACGATGGAGTAGGGAACAGAAGCCAGGCGCAAATGGACGCTTTTAGAGATGCTCTTGACACTTGTGGTCTATCTGATATAGGGTACGCTGGCACTGATTGGACGTTTGAGAAGAAAGTGACATGTGGGACATACACAAGGGTGAGGCTAGATCGAGGAGTAGCTAATCCGGCCTTGTCAATAGCTTTTCCATCAGCCAGGCTCGAGCACGGCACTGCGATGTCAAGCTACCACGCCCCTCTCTACGTGAGCTACGTGCATGAAGCATGCAGACGGGCCCCATGTTCTTTTAAATATGAGCTGGCCTAGGAACGGGACCCGGAGTTGTCGCCAATGGTTTAGAATGCATGGCAAAAGAGTGCTGGTGATTCGGTGCTGAGCATAAGCGACAAATTGCAATCATTGTCGCATGATCTGAGCCAGTGGGACCGCAATCATTTTCATAACATGCGACGCAAGATTCGGCGACTGAAGTCAGAGCTACATGAGCTTCACGGGATCCAAAACAGATACGGGCCAAGTCATTTAGAGTTAAAAAATTTTGAAAGGCTAACTGAGCTTTATCATAGAGAAGAGATACTATGGAGATAGCGCGCCCGGCTAGAGTGGCTGATGCACGGCGACAAGAACACACATTTTTTACACCTCAGGGCAAGCCGAAGAAGGAGGAAAAACCAAATAAAGTCACTTCAGAGACCGGATGGTCAGGTAACAGAAAACGTGATAGAGATGGAGAACATGACCACAACCTTTTATCAAAATCTCTATACATCGGAGGGAGTGCATAACATGGAACGGGTCATTGATACAGTTCCAACAAGGGTTACACTAGCCATGAATGACAAGTTAAATGCTCCATACACACAACAAGAAGTAAAAATATCCCTGTTTCACATGTACCCAATGAAAGCTCTGGGGCCCGACGGATACCCAGCACACTATTTTCAGCACCACTGGGACACCTGCGGTGATGAGGTTACAAAGGCGGTTTTGAGGATAGTGGAGGGCACTGAGTCGACAGAATGCATAAACGACACGATTTTGGTACTCATACCAAAGGGAAAAACCCAACTCTACTGTCCCAATTTCGTCCAATCAGTTTGTGTAATGTTTTGTACAAGATTGCTTCGAAGGTGATTTCTAACAGACTCAAGGTAGTATTACCTGACATAATCTCAGAGGAGCGATCAGCTTTTGTCCCAAGCAGGTTGATTACAGACAACATTATCACAACATTTGAGTGCTTGCATTTTATGAAAAGGAACAAAGCCAAGAAAAATCAGTCTTGTGCACTCAAGCTCGATATGATGAAAGCCTATGATAGGGTGGAGTGGCCTTATTTAAGGGCAATCATGATAAAGCTAGGATTTACAAACCGATGGGTTGATATTATTATGAGCTTGGTCACCACAGTCAAGTTTTCCGTTCTATTCAATCGGAAGAAGCTCCAACAATTTATTCCTTCAAGAGGTATCCGACAAGGGGACCCGATATCTCCATACTTGTTCTTGATGGCAGCAGAGGGCCTTTCATGCCTGTTAAAATCAAAAAGTGAGTCATCCAATTTGCATGGACTACAGGTAGCTCCCACGACGCCACCAATAAGCCATCTCCTATTTGCCGATGACAACCTACTATTCTTCAAGGCTAATAGTGTGGGGGCAACTGAGGTGTACCATGTTCTGGATACTTACTGTCAAGCAACGGGGTAGCGTATCAACTACTCCAAGTCATCAATTTATTTTAGCAAAGGGGTACCTGATGCAGTCAGACAAGAAATTAAGGAAACACTCAACGTCCCCAACAAAACACTTAATGATAAGTACTTGGGATTGCCGTCAGATATAGGAAGCTCAAAGAACGGGGCTTTCAAATACCTCAAGTATCGCCTTTGGAGCAAGGTTCTGGGCTGGATCGAGCGAACCATGTCTTCGGCGGGCAAGGAAGTTCTTGTTAAAGCTGTAGCCCAGGTTGTCCCAGTGTTCTCCCTGTCATGTTTCAAACTTCCTAGAGGTTTGCGTGAACATCTAAACATGCTCATCTCAAAGTTTTGGTGGGGTGCTAAGGATGGAAAGCGAAAACCACATTGGGTTTCTTGGAAAATGATGACTCAACCCAAGGGCATGGGAGGCCTCGTATTCAAAGGCTTTGAACTCTTCAATCTGTCTATGCTGGCTAGGCAGGCATGGCGTCTGCTGCAATACCCAGAGTCCTTAAGTGCGTGAGTACTGAAAAGTGTCTACTACCCTAACTCTGACATCCTCCATGCCAAATTGGGAGGCCATCCGAGCCAGGTTTGGCAGGCCATTATTGAGGGAAGAAACGTTTTGAAGCAAGGTTTGATAAAGAGAATTGGGAATGGAGGAGACAAAAATATATGGATACAAAACTGGTTACCCAGAGAGGAGATGATGCAGCCTTATGGGAGTATTTCGCCAAATCCACCCACCCTGGTTTCGGAGCTCAGAATCAGTGTGAACGCCTCCTGGGATAGACAGCTTGTCCGAGCAACGTTCATGCCAATGGATGCGCATGTTATACTGGGAATTCCCTTGTGTACACGAAACATTGCAAATTTTTGGGCATGGTATCACGAGAAGCACAAACCCTTTGAAGAAAATATGCCCTAGAGGCAATAATAAAGTTATTATTTATTTCCTCATATCATGATAAATGTTTATTATTCATGCTATAATTGTATTAGCCGGAAACATGATACATGTGTGAATACATAGACAAACATAAAGTCACTAGTATGCCTCTACTTGACTAGCTCATTAATCAAAGATGGTTATGTTTCCTAACCATAGACATGAGTTGTCATTTGATTAACAGGATCACATTATTAGGAGAATGATGAGATTGACATGACCCATTCCGTTAGCTTAGCACTTGATCGTTTAGTATGTTGCTATTGCTTTCTTCATGACTTATACATGTTCCTACAACTATGAGATTATGCAACTCCCGTTTACCGGAGGAACAGTTTGTGTGCTACCAAACGTCACAACGTAGCTGGGTGATTATAAAGGAGCTCTACAGGTGTCTCCAAAGGTACATGTTGAGTTGGTGTATTTCGAGATTAGGTTTTGTCACTCCGATTGTCGGAGAGGTATCTTTGGGCCCTCTCGGTAATGCACATCACTATAAGCCTTGCAAGCAATGTAGCTAATGAGTTAGTTATGGAATGATGCATTACGTAACGAGTAAAGAGACTTGCCAGTAACGAGATTGAACTAGGTATTGAGATACCAACGATCAAATCTCGGGCAAGTAACATACCGATGACAAAGGGAACAGCATATGTTGTTATGCGGTTTGACCGATAAAGATCTTCGTAGAATATGTAGGAGCCAATATGAGCATCCAGGTTCCACTATTGGTTATTGACCGGAAACGGTTCTCGGTCATGTCTACATAGTTCTCGAACCTGTAGGGTCCGCACACTTAAGGTTTCGATGACAGTTATATTATGAGTTTATGGGTTTTGATGTACCGAAGTTTGTTCGGAGTCACGAATGTGATTACGGACATGACGAGGAGTCTCGAAATGGTCGAGACATGAAGATTGATATATTGGAAGCCTATATCTGGATGTCGGGAGTGTTCCAGGTGAAATCAGGATTTTACCGGAGTACCGGGAGGTTACCGGAACCCCCCAGGGGCTTAATGGGCCTACATGGGCCTTAGTGGAGAAGAGGAGAGGAGGCAAGGGCTGGGCCGCGCACCCCTCCCCCCTAGTCTGAATAGGACAAGGAGAGGGGGGCAGCGCCCCCCCCCCTTTCCTTCCTCTCTCTCCCTCCTCTTTCCCCCCTTCTCCTACTCCAACAAGGAAGGAGGGAGTCCTACTCCCGGTGGGAGTAGGACTCCCCTTAGCGTGCCCCCTCCTAGGCCGGCCGCCCCTCCCCCCTTGCTCATTTATATACAAGGGAAGGGGGGCACCTCTAGACACAACAATTGATCTCTTGATCTCTTAGCCATGTGTGGTGCCCCCCTCCACCATAGTCCTCCTCGATAATATTGTAGCGGTGCTTAGGCGAAGCCCTACGACGGTAGAACATCAAGATCGTCACCACGCCGTCGTACTGATGGAACTCTTCCCCGACATTCTGCTGGATCGAAGTACGGGGATCGTCATCGAGCTGAACGTGTGCTAGAACTCGGAGGTGCCGTAGTTTCGGTGCTTGATCGGTCGGGCCGTGAAGACGTACGACTACATCAACCGCGTTGTTCTAACGCTTCTGCTTTCGGTCTATGAGGGTACGTGGACAACACTCTCCCCTCTCGTTGCTTTGCATAACCATGATCTTGCGTGTGCGTAGGATTTTTTTTGAAATTACTACGTGCCCCAACAGTGGCATCCGAGCCAAGTTTTATGCGTAGATGTTATATGCACGAGTAGAACACATGTGAGTTGTGGGTGATACAAGTCATACTGCTTACCAGCATGTCATACTTGGTTCGGCGGTATTGTTGGATGAAGCAGCCCAGACCGACATTACGCATATGCTTACGCGAGACTGGTTCTACCGACGTGCTTTGCACACAGGTGGCTGGCGGGTGTCTGTTTCTCCAACTTTAGTTGAACCGAGTGTGGCTACGCCCGGTCCTTGCAAAGGTTACAACAACACTAACTTGACAAACTATCGTTGTGGTTTTGATGCGTAGGTAAGAACGGTTCTTGCTCAGCCCGTAGCAGCCACGTAAAATTTGCAACAACAAAGTAGAGGACGTCTAACTTGTTTTTGCAGGGCATGTTGTGATGTGATATGGTCAAGACGTGATGCTATATTTTATTGTATGAGATGATCATGTTTTTTAACCGAAGTTATCGGCAACTGGCAGGAGCCATATGGTTGTTGCTTTATTGTATGAAATGCAAATGCCCTGTAATTGCTTTACTTTATCACTAAGAGGTAGCGATAGTCGTAGAAGCAATAGATGGCGTAACGACAACGATGCTATGATGGAGATCAAGGTGTCGCGCCGGTGATGATGGTGATCATGACGGTGCTTCGGAGATGGAGATCACAAGCACAAGATGATGATGGCCATATCATATCACTTATATTGATTGCATGTGATGTTTATCCTTTATGCATCTTACCTTGCTTTGATTGGCGGTAGCATTTTAAGATGATCTCTCACTAATTATCAAGAAGTGTTCTCCCTGAGTATGCACCGTTGCGAAAGTTCTTCATGCTGAGACACCACGTGATGATCGGGTGTGATAGGCTCTGTCGGATTTCGGGTTTCGGCAGACCCTCTAGATTCGAACACTGGGGTGCGCGCGGAGATTTCGCCCTCTACCTACTTGCACCTCGCTGCCTCGCCGGGATCTAAGCTATGAAAGGAACAACACAAGAGACACGGGGTTTATACTAGTTCGGGCCACCATTGTGGTGTAATACCCTACTCTAGTTTGTGGTGTGGTGGATTGCCTCTTGGGCTGATGATGAACAATACAAGGAAGAACAGCCTCGCGAGGGTCTGTTCTTGGCTGGTGCGATGAACTGCTAGGGGGAGTTCAGTCGCTCTTTCTGCTTGTTCCAAGATCCTCTCTCCTACCTTGTGGGTGGCTAGTCCTATTTATAGGCAAAGGCCCTGGGCCTCTTCCCAAATATTGAGCGGGAAGGGCGCCAACAATTGGCCATTTTGAAGGGGAACATCCAGTACACTTATCCTGACTAAAGTTGGTCCTCGCCTGTCAAAGGCTCTGGTGGTGACGCCAGCTTGGGCTCCACAATGACTTCCTTCCTGCCGTTGCGACGGTCTTGGTCTTGTTGCACTGAAACGGATGCCTTTGCTTGATGCTCTCGCCTGCGCTTGCTCCCTTTGCACCAAAGAGGAAAGGAGGACACTGCGCGGGCTGGCGCCCGCCTGGCGCCCTTGGTCGTCATGGCTTGCGTCATGGGCACCTCGTGAGGTACCCCGCCTTGATCTCTCCGCCTCCTCGTGAGCCAGCCTGATGAGGCCGTGCCTGAGGAAGCTTCCTATCGTCCAGCCCGCGAGGCTTGGCTCCTCGCGAGGGTCTTGAGCTCGTGCTGATGAAGATGGGCCGTGCTAGGCCGCCCCTTGAGCCACGCCGCAGGCCACAAGCAGGCAAGTCTGGGGACCCCCATTCCCAGAACGCCGACATGCTCTACGTTCAAATACAACGGGTGCAAAATAGTTGCACACGCAGAATACTCAGGTTAAACTTGATGAGCCTAGCATATATAGATATGGCCTCGGAACACGGAGACTGAAAGGTCGAACGTGAATCATATAGTAGATATGATCAACATAGTGATGTTCACCATTGAAAACTACTCCATCTCATGTGATGATCGGACATGGTTTAGTTGATTTGGATCACGTGATCACTTAGATGACTAGAGAGATGTCTGTCTAAGTGGGAGTTCTTTAGTAATATGATTAATTGAACTTAAATTTATCATGAACTTAGTACCTTATAGTATTTTGCTTGTCTATGTTTGTTGTAGATAGATGGCTCGTGCTGTTGTTCCGTTGAATTTTAATGCGTTCCTTGAGAAAGCTAATGTGAAAGATGATGGTAGTAATTACACGGACTGGTTCCGTAACTTGAGGATTATCCTCATTGCTGCATAGAAGAATTACGTCCTGGAAGCACGGCTGGGTGCCAGGCTTGCTGCAGATGCAACTGACGACGTTAAGAACGTCTGGCAGAGCAAAGCTGGTGACTACTCAATAGTTCAGTGTGCCATGCTTTATGGCTTAGAACCGGGACTTCAACGACGTTTTGAAAGTCATGGAGCATATGAGATGTTCCAGGAGTTGAAGTTAATATTTCAAGCAAATGCCCGGATTGAGAGATATGAAGTCTCCAATAAGTTCTATAGCTGTAAGATGGAGGAGAATAGTTTTGTCAGTGAACATATACTCAAAATGTCTGGGTATAATAATCACTTGATTCAACTGGGAGTTAATCTTCCTGATGATAGTGTCATTGACAGAATTCTTCAATCACTGCCACCAAGCTACAAGAGCTTCGTGATGAACTATAATATGCAAGGGATGGACAAGACTATTCCCGAACTCTTCGCAATGCTAAAGGCCGCGGAGGTAGAAATCAAGAAGGAGCATCAAGTGTTGATGGTCAGTAAGACCACCAGTTTCAAGAAAAAGGGTAAAGGGAAGAAGAAGGGGAACTTCAAGAAGAACAGCAAACAAGTTGCTGATTAAGAGAAGAAACCCAAATCTGGTCCTAAGCCTGAGACTGAGTGCTTCTACTGCAAGCAGACTGGACACTGGAAGCGGAACTGCCCCATGTATTTGGCGGATAAGAAGGATGGCAAGGTGAACAAAGGTATATGTGATATACATGTTATTGATGTGTACCTTACTAATGTTAGCAGTAGCACCTGGGTATTTGATACTGGTTCTGTTGCTAATATTTGCAACTCGAAACATGGACTACGGATTAAGCGAAGATTGGCTAAGGACGAGGTGACGATGCGCGTGGGAAATGGTTCCAAAGTCGATGTGATCGCAGTAGGCACGCTACCTCTACATCTACCTTCAGGATTAGTTTTAGACCTGAATAATTGTTATTTGGTGCCAACGTTAAGCATGGACATTATATCTGGATCTTGTTTGATGTGAGACGGTTATTCATTTAAATCTGAGAATAATGGTTGTTCTATTTATATGAGTAATATCTTTTATGGTCATGCACCCTTGAAGAATGGTCTATTTTTATTAAATCTCGATAGTAGTGATACACATATTCATAATGTTGAAGCCAAAAGATGCAGAGTTGATAATGATAGTGCAACTTATTTGTGGCACTGCCGTTTGGGTCATATTGGTGTAAAGCGCATGAAGAAACTCCATATTGATGGACTTCTGGAATCACTTGGTTATGAATCACTTGGTACTTGCGAACCGTGCCTCATGGGAAAGATGACTAAAATGTCGTTCTCCGGAACTATGGAGCGAGCAACTGATTTGTTGGAAATCATACATACTGATGTATGTGGTCCTATGAATATTGAGGCTCGCGGCGGGTATCATTATTTTCTCACATTCACAGATGATTTGAGCAGATATGGGTATATCTACTTGATGAAACACAAGTCTGAAACATTTGAAAAGTTCAAAGAATTTCAGACTGAAGTGGAAAATCATCGTAACAAGAAAATAAAGTTTCTACAATCTGATCGTGGAGGAGAATATTTGAGTTACGAGTTTGGTTTACATTTGAAGCAATGCGGAATAGTTTTGCAACTCATGCCACCCGGAACACCACAACGAAATGGTGTGTCCAAACGTCATAATTGTACTTTACTAGATATGGTGCGATCTATGATGTCTCTTACTGATTTACTACTATCGTTTTGGGGTTATGATTTAGAGACGGTCGCATTCACGTTAAATAGGGCACCATCAAAATCCTTTGAGACGACACCTTATGGACTGTGGTTTGGCAAGAAACCAAAGTTGCCGTTTCTTAAAGTTTGGGACCGTGATTCTTATGTGAAGAAACTTCAACCAGATAAGCTCGAACCCAAATCAGAGAAATGTGTCTTCATAGGATACCGAAAAGAGACTATTGGGTACACCTTCTATCACAGATCTAAGGGCAAGATTTTTGTTGCTAAATTCGGATCCTTTCTAGAGAAGGAGTTTCTCTCAAAAGAAGTAGTGGGAGGAAAGTAGAACTTGATGAGGTAACTGTACCTGCTCCCTTATTGGAAAGTAGTTCATCACAAGAACCGGTTCTTGTGACAACTACACCAATCAGTGAGGAAGCTAATGATATTGATCATGAAACTTCAGATCAAGTTACTACCGAACCACGTAGGTCAACCAGAGTAAGATCCGCACCAGAGTGGTACGGTAATCCTATTCTGGAAGTCATGTTACTTGACCATGGTGAACCTACAAACTATGAGGAAGCGATGACGATCCCAGATTCTGCAAAATGGCTTGAGGCCATGAAATCTGAGATGGGATCCATGTATGAGAACAAAGTATGGACTTTGGTTGACTTGCCCGATGATCGGCAAGCTATCGAGTATAAATGGATCTTCAAGAAGAAGACTGACGCTGGTGGTAATGTAACTGTCTACAAAGCTCGACTTGTTGCGAAAGGTTTTCGACAAGTTCAAGGGGTTGACTACGATGAGACTTTCTCACCCGTAGCGATGCTTAAGTCTGTCCGAATCATGTTAGCAATTGCCGCATTTTATGATTATGAAATATGGAAAATGGATGTCAAAACTGCATTCCTAAATGGATTTCTGGAAGAAGAGTTGTATATGATGCAACCGGAAGGTTTTGTCGATCCAAAAGGTGCTAACAAAGTGTGCAAGCTCCAGCGATCCATTTATGGACTGGTGCAAGCCTCTCGGAGTTGGAATAAACGCTTTGATAGTGTGATCAAAGCATATGGTTTTATACAGACTTTTGGAGAAGCCTGTATTTACAAGAAAGTGAGTGGGAGCTCCGTAGCATTTATGATATTATATGTAGATGACATATTGTTGATTGGAAATGGTATAGAATTTCTGGATAGCATAAAGGGATACTTGAATAAAAGTTTTTCGATGAAAGACCTCGGTGAAGCTGCTTACATATTGGGCATCAAGATCTATAGAGATAGATCAAGACGCTTAATTGGACTTTCACAAAGCACATACCTTGATAAAGTTTTGAAAAAGTTCAAAATGGACCAGGCAAAGAAAGGGTTCTTGCCTATATTACAAGGTGTGAAGTTGAGTCAGACTCAATGCTCGACCACAGCAGAAGATAGAGAGAAAATGAAAGATGTTCCCTATGCTTCAGCCATAGGCTCTATCATGTATGCAATGTTGTGTTGTAGGATCGGAAGTATGTCTAGAGGGGGGGTGTGATTAGACTACTTGACCAAATAAAAACTTATCCTTTTCCCAATTTTAGTCTTTGGCAGATTTTAGCTATCTTAGCACAAGTCAAGCAATCTTAACACAATTCAAGCAAGCATGCAAAGAGTATATGAGCAGCGGAAAGTAAAGCATGCAACTTGCAAGAATGTAAAGGGAAGGGTTTGGAGAATTCAAACGCAATTGGAGACACAGATGTTTTTGTCGTGGTTTCGATAGGTGGTGCTATCGTACATCCACGTTGATGGAGACTTCAACCCACGAAGGGTAACGGTTGCGCGAGTCCACGGGGGGCTCCACCCATGAAGGGTCCACGAAGAAGCAACCTTGTCTATCCCACCATGGCCGTCGCCCACGAAGGACTTGCCTCACTAGCGGTAGATCTTCATGAAGTACGTGATCTCCTTGCCCTTACAAACTCCTTGGTTCAACTCCACAATCTTGTCGGAGGCTCCCAAGTGACACCTAGCCAATCTAGGAGACACCACTTTCCAAGAAGTAACAAATGGTGTGTTGATGATGAACTCCTTGCTCTTGTGCTTCAAATGATTGTCTCCCCAACACTCAACTCTCTCTCACAGGATTTGGATTAGGTGGAAAGAAGATTTGAGTGGAAAGCAACTTGGGGAAGGCTAGAGATCAAGATTCATATGGTAAGAATGGAATATCTTGGCCTCAACACATGAGTAGGTGGTTCTCTCTCAGAAACAGCAAATTGGAAGTGTAGGTTTGTTCTGATGGCTCTCTCCGCGAATGAACATGAGGTGGAGGGGTATATATAGCCTCCACACAAAATCTAACCATTACACACAACTTACCAAACTCGGTGGGACTGAATTGAGAAACTCAGTCGGACCGATTTAGCAAATCTAGTGACTGTTAGGATTTTCGGTGGGACCGACATGCAACTCGGTAGGACCGATATGATTAGGGTTTGGGCATAACGTAATCTCGGTGAGACCGATTACACAAACTCGGTGAGACCGATTTTGGTAATAAGCTAACCAGAGAGTTGGTCAGGTAAACTCGATGGGACCGATTCGCTCATTTCGGTGGGACCGAAATGTTACGAAAAGGAAACAGGGAGTCTACATTGCAATCTCGGTGGGACCGATCGCTCATCTCGATGGTACCAAAACGTTACGAAGGGAAATAGAGAGATTACAATCCCATCTCGGTGAGACCGAGATCCCTATCGGTGAGACCGATTTGCCTAGGGTTTGTGGCAGTGGCTATGACATCTGAACTTGGTGGCACCGGGTAGAAAGAATTGGTAGGGCCGAGTTTGACTTTTGGGTTTTGGTCATATGTGGATGTGAGAAAGTAGTTGAGGGTTTTGGAGCATATCACTAAGCACTGTGGAGCAAGAAACTCATTAAGCAACACCTCATCCCTTCTTGATAGTATTGGCTTTTCCTATAGACTCAATGTGATCTTGGATCACTAAAATATAAAATGTAGAGTCTTGAGCTTTTGAGCTTGAGCCAATCCTTTTATCCTTAGCATTTTGAGAGATCCACTTTTCTCATCCATGCCATGCCATTCATTGAGATTTTCCTGAAATATTCATCTTGGAATGATGTTAGCTCAATGAGCTATATGTTGTTAGGAATTACCAAAACCACCTAGGGATAGTTGCACTTTCAATCTCCCCTTTTTGGTAATTGATGACAACATATAGATCAAAGCTTCAACAAATGATAATAAGAGTGAAAAACATTGTCTCTTTGAGAAGTATGTGATAAGCAAGAGCTCCCCCTAAATTTGTGCATAGTTTAAGATTTGCTTTGGACTGCAAATGCACAAAGAGTTAGGCTTATGGGTTACTCTTCCATGTCACATACATCTTTGTGGAGCGCTAAAAATGATAATGATTGAATACATGCACTCATCATCAAGCAAAGTGAATGATCATATAGAGATAAGTGGGAATAATGTCATCCAACAAGCATAAATCTAGCATATGATCAAACACATGATCATCCAGGTATCACACAGACATAAAGTATTTCAGGCAAGCAAATAAAGTTCAACCACCGAAGCAAGAGAGAATAAAAAGCAACTCTCTCTCTCTCGAAGCCTATGATCTATACATTTTATCCCCCTTTGGCAACAAGTTACCAAAATGTTCATAGAAAATGCATAGCACTAGATCGACTCTCAGGCTTGATCTTCAGGTGGTGGTGTAGAGATGGCTCCTTGGACGAAGACTTCAGTTGATGTGGATGGAGCTGGAGGTGTAGGTGCTGGAGCTAGTTGCACTGGAGCTGTAGGAGCTATAGCTGGCGCAGATGAAGTGGCTCTGGTGTCTGTCACTAGCACTGCAGCTGATCTCTAAGCTCTAGGCACTCTGGTAAATGCATCAGTGGTTGTTTTGCCCTTCCTCTCCTACATATCATCCTTAAGCTGCTCAACAACAGACTGGAGCTCAGTTACCTTCACATCCAAGTCATAGAACTTCTGCTCCATGATCCTCTCGAGTCAAGGTGGCCAGCCCCTTCTCAATCCTCAGAGTGGATGAAATCAAGTAGCCTAGTTGATCTTGTTTGCTCTTCAGAAAGTACTGAGATGCCTCTTACATTGTTGGCATCTTGGTAGCCTTCTCTGTCCTTGCCTTCTCCTTCTTTGCTTGAGCATGCACAGAAGATGGTTCATTTTCATCCATAACCACTTGGTTATCCTCAAAGTCTGGAAAGATAGGCATGTGTTCCTTGTCCAACAAGTATGTGCCTGTGCCCATCTTCTAGTTAATCAGCTCCTGGATCCGAGGGGGCATACCCACAACTTCTCTTCTGATCAGCTGTTGTCCTCTTGATAGTTTCAACAATGAGGCTCATGACCTTGAACTTTTGAGGCACATCAAATATGTGTAGAAGATTGATAGCATGGCCTCTGATCATGTTATGATCTCCTGACTTGGGCAAGAGCGTGTGTGCCTAAGGATCCAGTTGATGGTTGGCAGTCCTGACAGAAGGAAATGTACAGATCCAACCTTATGAGTTTCAAGAGCTTCATCTGGGATCTCCTTGTACATGTGTGCCATAGAATTGTGATCCTTCTTCTTCTTGGCATAGACATCCAAGTCATGTTCTTTCTCCTTTGGTGCATTGATCAGATTTGCCCATTCTTCAATAGTAGACTGGTACCTTGTACATTCAGACATCCAAACTATCCTACCATCTGGATAGAAGTGTGATGTGGAGTAGAATTGCATTATGAGCTCATCATTCCACTTTGTGAACTTCTGTCCAACAAAGTCTGCCACTCCACAAGCACTAAACCTGTCAAACACTCCTGGGTAGTGTTCCTCATTCTCCTTGATGTATTTCTAGTCCACCCACCTCATGTCACATACAATTGGTTTCTTGTCCAGCAGCACAGTCTCATAGAAATCCTGTTGTTCCTTAGTATGGAACCTGTAGTTAACAAAAGTCCTTCTCCTGATAGAATAAGGATCAGACAACCTCCACTGTATGAGTCCTGCATCCTTCCTTAGCTTCATGTTCTCAGCCATAGGATGAGCATCATTGTGGTCTGGAATCTTTGGCTTCAACTTTCTCAAGATATGCTCTTCATCTTCTTCTTCTTCAGCAGCAGTTTCAGGCACTGGGGCCTTGTTCTTTTCAACAGCAGATATGTTTCTGGTATTCCTCTTTGGTGCAGTCTTGGGCTTGGAGGCAGCTTTGGGTGCTTCTTTGGGCTTTGATGATGCAACCCCTGACCTAATAGCATCACCCATAAGCTTCTGAGCCTTGGGTGCTGGTGCAGCAACCTCTTCTTCGTCTTCCTCTTCCATCATGGAAGGCTGTCCAACAACTCTGGCCATGGTCTTCTTGACCATTTCCTTCCTCTTCTTCCCTTCTGCAGCAGCCTCTTTGGGATCAGATTTCTCAGGTACTTGAGTAGAGGCTCTGGCTTTAGACATGGGAGTTCTCTTTGCAGGCACTTTGGTCTTCATACCAGGCTTAGTGGCTGCAGCTGTGCCATATTCCTTTTTGAGCACTTTCTTCTTGGAAGTGGCCTCATCCTCAACTGCCACATAGTCTTCATCCTCAGATTCTGAGGTTTTCTTCTTTCTGGCCCTGGTGGCAGCTTTGGGCAAGTTGCTTGGGGTGCTCCTGCTGCCCTCATCAGAGGTGCTAGAGGAACTAGTGCCCTCACTCATGTGAATCTGCTCCTCTGACTGGTTCTGGCTGTCACTTTGATCAGACATATTGTAAACACTGACTGCAGACCCTGTGAATAGATATAGATGAGATAGAGTGGATGAGCATCACAAAATACAGAGGTTTTTGCAAAAGAATGATTCAAAAACTTAGTCTTAGTTTTCCACAGAAAGCATTTCGGATCAACCGATTTGCAAACTCGGTGATACTGAAGCAGCTTTTGGAACCTAAACTAGTGAACTCGGTCAGACCGAGTCACAATTCGGTGGCACCGAGACTGCTAGGGTTTCACAAAGTCCTGAACTCGGTCACACTGATTTGCAATTCTTGGTTAGACCAAGAATCACTTGTGCAATGGCCTTAGACGAATCGGTGGAACCGAGTTCTACAACTCGGTGGGTCTGAGATGGTTTCGGCGGAAACCTAGCCCTAAATTTTCAATTCACCTCTAATCTACGGATTGTTTTGACTAGATAGAGTAGTTTCAATCGTGGCAAGAATCATGATGAACACAATGTGCTAGGAATCAGACGGGTATAGCACTGTGATCGAGTCCATACCCTAGCTTGGCGATGAACTCGCTACGGCGGCAACGGTGGGGATGAATTCCACTGACGGCGGAGGAGACCAGCGACTGGAGGCGGCTGGCGACGAGGAGGACGATCCGGAGACCCTGGAGGCAGAGCGAGCTATGCACGGGCGAAAGAACCACTCGGGTACCCCTCCTTCCCGAACCACTCGACCATACAAGAAATCACTCGACCTACTGAAGACCAAAAGTCACTCAGAACAGCAACGAGCGAGCATTCACTCCGTAGTCTTTGAGGTCATTAAAGGCACTTAAGGCTGGTGTTACTAGTAACGCCTCAATCTTTATGTACATTCAACCCTCTGTAATGGGGGATGGATGGGGTCCTGGCAAACTCTATATAAGCCACCCCCCTCCTCTAGGACAAGGGTTTGCACCCCCTGTAACACACACATTCATACATTCCAGTCGACCGCCTCCGGGCTCCGAGACGTAGGGCTTTTACCTCCTCCGAGAGGGGCCTGAACTCGTAAACACTTGCGTACAACCTTGCCGTAGCCTGGACCTTGCCTCTCCATATGTACCCCCTATACTTACTGTCAGATTTAGTACCACGACAATCATCACCACCGTCATCTCCCCCGTGGTTATAAAAATTTTCAAGTACAGGTGGTGGAATGTTCACAGGACCTAGGAAACACAAGAAGAAGGTTAATTAGTAAAGGGAAACTTGCTAAACCGCATGCATGTGGATGTGATGACCCACAAGTATAGGGGATCTATCATAGTCCTTTCGATAAGTAAGAGTGTCGAACCCAATGAGGAGCAGAAGGAAATGACAAGCGGTTTTCAGTAAGGTTTTCTCTGCAAGCACTGAAATTGTAGGTAACAGACAGTTTTGTGATAAGATAATGGAAGTAAATAAGGTGCAGCAAGGACAAGCCTAGACAATTTCTTATAATGAGAAAAGATCTCCCGAGGACACATGGGAATTATCGTCAAGATAGTTTTCATCATGCTCATATGATTCGCGTTCGGTACTTTGATAATTTGATATGTGGGTGGACCAGTGCTTGGGTACTTCCCTTACTTCGACAAGCATCCCACTTATGATTAACCCCTATTGCAAGCATCCGCAACTACAAAAGAAGTATTAAGGTAAACCTAACCACAACATTAAACATAGGGATCCAAATCAGCCCCTTACGAAGCAACGCATAAACTAGGGTTTAAGCTTCTGTCACTCTAGCAACCCATCATCTACTTATTACTTCCCATGTCTTCCTCTAGGCCCAAATAATGGTGAAGTGTCATGTAGTCGATGTTCACATAACACCGCTAGAGGAGAGACAACATACATCTCATCAACATATCGAACGAATACCAAATTCACATGACTACTAATAGCAAGAGTTCACCCATGTCCTCAGGAACAAACATAACTACTCACAAAGCATATTCATGTTCATAATCAGAGGAGTATTAATATGCATTAAGGATCTGAACATATGATCTTCCACCAAGTAAACCAATTAGCATCAACTACAAGGAGTAATCAACACTACTAGCAACCCACAGGTACCAATTTGTGGTTTTGATACAAGATTGGATACAAGAGATGAACTAGGGTTTTGAGAGGCGATGGTGCTTGTGAAGATGTTGATGGAGATTGACCCCCTCCCGATGACAGGATTGTTGGTGATGACGATGGTGATGATTTCCCCCTCCCGGAGGGAAGTTTCCCCGGCAGAACAGCTCCGTTGGAGCCCTAGATTGGTTCCGCCAAGGTTCTGCCTCGTGGCAGCGGAGTTTCGTCCCGTAAGCTTGCTTATGATTTTTTCCAGGGTAAAAGCATTCATATAGCAGAAGATGGGCACCGGAGGGCCACCAGGGGGCCTAGGAGACAGGGGGCGCGCCCAATAGGGGTGGGTGCGCCCCCACCCTCCTGGCCAGGGTGTGGGCCTCCTCTGGTTCGCTCAATAATTCTTATTAATTCCAAGAATAACATCCGTGGAGTTTCAAGATTTTTGGAGCTGTCTAGAATAGGTTTCCAATATTTGCTCCTTTTCCAGCCAGAATTCCAGCTGCGGGCATTCCCCCTCTTCATGATAAACCTTGTAAAATAAGAGAGAATAGCCATAAGTATTGAGACATAATGTCTAATAACAGCCCATAATGCAATAAATATTGATATAAAAGCATGATGCAAAATGGACGTATCAACTCCCCCAAGCTTAGACCTCGCTTGTCCTTAAGCGGAAGCCGAAATCGAAAAATATGTCCACATGTTTAGAGATAGAGGTGTCGATAAAAATAAAATACGGACATGAGGGCATCATGATCATTCTTATAACAGCAACATATATAGATTTTGTCATATGATTTCTTATGCTCAAGTAACAATCAATTCACAATGTCAAGTATGGTTCAAAAACTTCATGGAGAACAAACAAACTATAATCTCAGTCATTGAAGCAATCGCAATTTATCATAACATCAGAAAGAGTCAAGAATAGAGCCTTTCAGCAAGTCCACATACTCAACTATCATATAGTCTTCTACAATTGCTAACACTCACGCAATACTTGTGGTTACGGAGTTTTAATCGGACACTAAGAAAGATAGGGGCTTATTGTGTTGCCTCCCAACGTATTCACCTTTAGGTGATGTTAACAATAATAATTCATGCTAACTTACATCCAATTGGATATATATATATATATATATATATATATATATATATATCAAGATCTTTCAAACACGAGGAGCTTGCCAAAGGATAATAATAAAAAAATGGAAAGGTGAAGATCACCTTGACTAAAGCATAAAGTAAAAACATAAAGTAAAAGATAGGCCCTTCGCAGAGGGAAGAAGAGGTTGTCATGTGCTTTTAGGGTTGGATGCACAAAATCTGAATGCAAAAGAACATCACTTTATATTGCCATTTCTATATGGACCTTTATTATGCAGTCCGTCGCTTTTATTGCTTCCATAACAAGATCGTATAAAGCTTATTTTCTTCACACTAATAGATCATACATATTTAGAGAGCAATTTTTATTGCTTGCACCGATGACAACTTACTTGAAGGATCTTACTCAATCCATAGGTAGGTATGGTGGACTCTCATGGCAAAAACTGGGTTTAAGGATATTTGGAAGCACAAGTAGTATCTCTACTTGGTGCGAGGAATTTTGGCTAGCATGAGGGGGAAAGGCAAGCTCAACATGTTGGGAAGATCAATGACAATATACTTTAACTGAGATGTGAGAAAACATAAACCATTACGTTGTCTTCCTTGTCCAACATCAACTCTTTTAGCATGTCATACTTAATGAGTGCTCACAATCATAAAAGATGTCCAAGATAGTATATTTATATGTGAAAACCTCTCTTTCCTTATTACTTCCTATTAATTGCAACGATGACCAAAACTATGTTTGTCATCTCTCAAAAACTTTTATGCCTCATACTCTTTATGTGTGAAGTCATTACTATCCACAAGATCAATATGAACTCTTTTATTCTTTTTATTCTTTCTACTTCCTCAAGATCATAGCAAGATAGCAAAGCCCTTGACTCAACACTAATCTTTATTATAGATAGCTCAGGGACTCGATTACAAAAAGACATCACAAAACAAAACTCAAAACTAATTCATACCAAAACTTCAATCTATTGGATCAAGATATTATTAAAAGGATCAAACTAAATATAACAGTAAAGATAGGAGTGTGATGGTGATACCATACTGGGGCACCTCCCCCAAGCTTGGCAGTTGCCAAGGGGAGTGCCCATACCCATGTAATTATGTCCACGGCGGTGGTGAAGTAGGAGTTGTTGATGATGTAGACTTCTTCCTCAATTTATGCTTGAGGATAATATTTTGCTCCTTTAGATCATCGATCTCCTGCTCAAGACTTAATATTCTTTTGCATAGTTCTTGTTTATTTTCCTGCAAGAGACGAAAAGGGATAAACTCGATCTTTGGCTTCTTTGCTCTATTAGGGAGGCTTGACTTTTTAAACTCCACATGCATGTCCCCAGGTTGGGCTAGTGGGGCTTCATCTTCGTCTGAACTCGTCTCCTCCTTTCCCTTAGGCTCATAGTCTTCCTCTTCCTCAGTGGTCCAGCCACCAGGTTCCAAGTCCCCGTAGACCTTAGGGTCTGCAAGGAAATTAGCCACATAGCTTTCTCCCTCCGAATCCTGAGATGACATATTGCTCTAAATCTGTAATAAAAATAGCTCGAAACAAAAACAGAGGAGTTTTGCGTGATATGGTGGTCAAAACCTTCGGGAGATTATATAATGAATTTTTACCAACCAGAATACATAACGTGCAAGAAAACAGAGTCCGGGAGGCACACGAGGTGCCCACGAGACAGGGGGGCGCGCCCAGTAAGGGTGGGAGCACCCTTCACCCTCGTGGAGGCCTCGTGTCCTTCCCGGATTACTTCTTTCTTTCCAAAATTCTTAAATATTCCAAAACAGAGAAAAAAATACCATTAGAATTGTTTTGGAGTCGGTTTACTTACCGTACCACATACCTATTCCTTTTCGGAGTTTGAAACATTCTGGAAAGTGTCCCTTATGTATTCCTCAAGGGTTACGGTCTCAATAATATTAGTTTCAACATTGATAGGATTACCTGACATATAATGTTTGATTCTTTGACCGTTCACCACCCTCGGACTTGTGCCTTCGAAGTTGTTGATTTTTATGGCACCGGAACGATAGACCTCCTCGATAATGCAAGGACCTTCCCATTTAGAGAGAAGTTTTCCTACAAAAAATCTTAAACAAGAGTTGAATAGCAACACATAATCCCCTACGTTAAACTCACGCTTTTGTATTCTTTTGTCATGCCATCGTTTAACTTTTTCTTTGAACATCTTGGCATTCTCATAGGCTTGGGTTCTCCATTCATCAAGTGAGCTAATATCAAATAACCTCTTCTCTCCAGCAAGTTTGAAGTCATAGTTTAGCTCTTCAATAGCCCAATATGCTTTATGTTCAAGTTCAAGAGGTAAGTGACATGCTTTTCCATAAACCATCTTATACGAAGACATACCCATAGGATTTTTATATGCAGTTCTATAGGCCCATAATGCATCATCAAGTTTCTGGGACCAATTCTTTCTAGATCTATTAACAGTCTTTTGCAAAATTAATTTGAGCTCTCTATTGCTCAACTCTACTTGACTACTAGACTGCGGGTGATAAGGAAATGCAATTCTATGATTAACATCATACTTAGCAAACATTTTACGAAAAGCACCATGAATAAAATGTGAACCACCATCAGTCATAAGATATCTAGGGACTCCAAACCTCGGAAAAATAACTTCTTTAAGCATCTTAATAGAGGTGTTATGATCAGCACTACTAGTTGGAATAGCTTCTACCCACTTAGTAACGTAATCAACAGCAACTAAAATATGTGTGTAACAATTAGAGGCAGGAAAAGGTCCCATATAATCGAAGCCCCAAACATCAAATGGTTCAATAACAAGAGAATAGTTCATAGGCATTTCTTGACGTCTACTAATATTACCAATTCTTTGACATTCATCACAAGGCAAGACAAACTTACGAGCATCTTTGAAGAGAGTAGGCCAATAAAAATCGGATTGCAATACCTTATGTGCAGTTCTATCTCCAGCGTGGTGTCCTCCATATGATTCAGAGTGACACTTTGTAGGATCTGTTCCTGTTCATGCTCAGGTACACAACGTCTAATAACACCATCTACTTCTTTATAAAGGTGTGGGTCATCCCAGAAGTAATGTCTTAAATCATAAAAGAACTTTTTCTTTTGTTGGTGTGTGAAACTAGGCGGTATAAATTTAGCAACAATGTAATTAGCATAATTAGCATACCATGGAGCAGTACAAGAAGCATTAATGACCGCTAATTGTTCATCAGGAAAGCTATCATCAATAGGTAGTGGGTCATCAATAACATTCTCTAACCTAGACAAGTTGTCTACAACGGGGTTCTCAGCTCCCTTTCTATCAATAATATGCAAATCAAATTCTTGGAGCAAGAGAACCCCTCTAATAAGTCTAGGCTTAGCATCCTTCTTTTCCATAAGATATTTAATAGCAGCATGATCAGTGTGAATAGTAACTTTGGAATCAACAATATAAGGTCTGAATTTATCACATGCAAATACGACTGCTAAAAATTCTTTTTCAGTAGTAGCATAATTTCTCTAGGCAGTATCAAGAGTTTTACTAGCATACTGGATAACATTCAATTTTTATCAACTCTTTGCTCTAGAACATCACCTAAAGCATAATCACTAGCATCACACATAATTTCAAACGGTAAATTCCAATCAGGTGGCTGAACAATAGGTGTAGTGATCAAAGCTTTCTTAAGTATTTCAAATTCTTCTACACAATCATCGTCAAAGACAAAAAGGAATATCTTTTTGCAATAAATTTGTCAGAGGCCTAGAGATTTTAGAAAAGTCCTTAATGACCCTCCTATAAAAACCGGCATGACCAAGAAAACTTCTTATACCTTTTATGTCCTTGGGACATGGCATCTTTTGAATAGCATCAACTTTAGCTTTATCAACTTCAATACCTCTCTCGGAAATCTTAGGCCCCAAGACAATGCCTTCATTAACCATAAAGTGGCACTTTTCCCAATTCAAGACGAGACTTGTGTCTTCACATCTTTGCAGAACTCGATCAAGGTTGCTCAAGCAATCATCAAAAGAGGATCCATAAATGGAGAAATCATCCATGAATACCTCACAAATATTTTCACAAAAGTCAGAGAATATAGCCATCATGCATCTTTGAAAGGTAGCAGGCGCATTACACAAACCAAAAGGCATACGTCTATAAGCAAAAGTACCGAAAGGGCAAGTAAAAGTAGTTTTTGATTGATCCTCCGCTAACACATGTATTTGAGAGAAACCAGAATAACCATCTAGAAAGCAGAAATGTGTGTGTTTGGATTGTCTTTCTAGCATTTGATCAATAAAAGGTAAAGGGTAATGGTCTTTCTTAATAGCTTTATTTAATTTACGAAAATCAATTACCATCCTATAACCTGTAATAATTCTTTGCGGGATCAATTCATCTTTATCATTAGTAATGACAGTAATACCTCCCTTTTTAGGAACACAATGGACAGGACCTACCCAATCGCTATCAGCAACAGGATAAATTATACCTGCCTCAAGGAGCTTTAGTATCTCCTTTCTTACCACTTCTTTCATCTTAGGATTCAATCGTCGTTGAGGATCTCCAACTGGTTTGACATCTTTCTCCACTTTAATTTTGTGTTGACATAGAGTGGGACTAATGCCCTTAAGATCATCCAGAGTATATCCAATAGCAGCATGGTGCTTCTTTAGAGTTTTCAATAATCTTTCTTCTTCTTGCCCTGAAAGGTTAGCACTAATAATAACAGGATATATTTTCTTTTCATCAAGATAAGCATACTTAAGATTATCAGGTAATGGTTTGAGATCAAACACGGGATCACCCTTGGGTGGAGGGGGATCCCCTAGGATTTCAACAGGCAAGTTGTGTTTCAGAATAGGACCCTGTTGAAGGAACACTTCATCTATTTCCCTTCATTCATTCATAAACATATCATTTTCATGGTCTAGCAAATATTGTTCTAACGGATCAGTAGGAGGCACGTCAATAGAAGCAAGACCAATAATCTCATCCTTACTATGTGATTCTTTATCACGGGGTTGTCTACGAAACTTAGCAAAATTAAACTCATGAGACATGTCCCCTAAGCCAATTGTAACAATATCCTTTTCACAATCAATCCTAGCATTAACAGTATTCAAGAAGGGTCTACCAAATATAATGGGACAGAAGTCATCTTGTGGGGAACCAAGAACAAGAAAATCAGCAGGATATTTAACCTTCCCACACAAGACTTCAACATCTTGAACAATCCCAACTGGCTTAATGGTGTCCCTATTGGCAAGTTTAATAGTAACATCAATATCTTCTATTTCAGCGGGTGCAATATCACGCATAATTTCTTTATATAAGTCATAGGGTATTGCACTAGCACTAGCATCCATATCACATAAGCCATGATAACAATGATCTCCTATTTTAACAGAAATAATAGGCATGCCTACAACAGGTCTATGTATCTTAGCATCTGGTCTAGCAATATTAGCAGTTTCACCACAGAAATAAATAACATGCCCATCTAAATTATCGTCCAAGAGATCTTTAACCATAGCAACACTAGGTTCAACTTTGATTTTCTCAAGAGGTATATAAGTTGTAGTATTACTCTTACGAACAACAGTTGAAGTTTTAGCATGATCCTTTATCCTAACAGGAAAAGGAGGTTTCTCAACATAAGTAGTAGGAACAGTAGGATCATTATAAGTGATAGTCTTTTCTTCAACTGTAATAGGTGCAACTACTTTCACATCAATGGGAGGATTATATTTAAACCACTTCTCCTTAAGGAGATCAACGTGAGTATCAAAAGATTCACAAAAAGCAGTTACTATCTCAGAGTCAAGTCCATATTTAGCGCTAAATCCATGAAAAGCATCGGTATCCATAAAAGATTTAACACAATCAAACATAGGTGTTATACCTAACTCCTTACCATCATCAGAACCCCAATCTTCAGAGTTGCATTTAATTCTTTCCAATAAATCCCACTTGAATTCAGTAGTCTTCAGCATATAAGAACCAGCACAGGAGGTATCGAGCATGGTACGATCATTGAGAGAAAGCCGAGCATAAATTTTTTGAATAATAATTTCTCTTGAGAGCTCATGATTGGGGCATGAATATAACATTGACTCAAGCCTCCCTCAAGCTTGAGCGATGTTTTCACCTTTGCGAGGCTAGAAATTATATATGTAATTACGATCACGATGAACAAGATGCATAGGATAGAACTTCTGGTGAAATTCCAACTTCAATCGTTTATAATTCCAAGATCCCGTATCATCACATAGCCTATACCATGTCAATGCATCTCCCTTAAAAGATAAAGGGAAGACATTCCTTTTGACAACATCATCAGGGATACCTACAAGCTTAAATAATCCACAAACTTCATCCACAAAGATAAGGTGTAAATCGGGATGCAATGTTCCATCTCCTGCAAAGGGATTAGCTAGCAGTTTCTCTATCATACCCGAAGGAATCTCAAAGTAAACATTTACAGTAGGTTCATTAGGTTGAGGAGCAAATCTTTGCTCTACTGGTCGGGGTGAAGATACCCCGAACAAGCCCCTCAAAGGATTAGTTTCCATAGTAACAAGTGACAAAAAATTTCAGCACACTATATAAATGTTTCCTTACCAAGTTCCACTCACCAAAGGCGCTTCACTCCCTGACAACAGCGCCAGAAAAGAGTCTTAATGACCCACAAGTATAGGGGATCTATCATAGTCCTTTCGATAAGTAAGAGTGTCAAACCCAACGAGGAGCAGAAGGAAATGACAAGCGGTTTTCAGCAAGGTTTTCTCTGCAAGCACTGAAATTGTAGGTAAAGAATAGTTTTGTGATAAGATAATTTTTAACGGGTAACAAGCAATGAAAGTAAATAAGGTGCAGCAAGGTGGCCCAATCCTTTTTGTAGGAAAGGACAATCCTGGACAATTTTTTATAATGAGAAAAGAGCTCTCGAGGACACATGGGAATTATCGTCAAGCCAGTTTTCATCATGCTCATATGATTCGCGTTCGGTACTTTGATAATTTGATATGTGGGTGGACCGGTGCTTGGGTACTGCCCTTACTTGGACAAGCATCCCACTTATGATTAACCCCTATTGCAAGTATCTGCAACTACAAAAGAAGTATTAAGGTAAACCTAACCATAGCATTAGACATATGGATCCAAATCAGCCCCTTACGAAGCAACGCATAAACTAGGGTTTAAGCTTCTGTCACTCTAGCAACCCATCATCTACTTATTACTTCCCAATGCCTTCCTCTAGGCCCAAATAATGGTGAAGTGTCATGTAGTCAACGTTCACATAATACCACTAGAGGAGAGACAACATATGTCTCATCAAAATATCGAACGAATACCAAATTCAAGGTGACTACTAATAGCAAGACTTCATCCATGTCCTCAGGAACAAACGTAACTACTCACAAAGCATATTCATGTTCATAATCAGAGGAGTATTAATATGCATTAATGATCTGAACATATGATCTTCCACCAAGTAAACCAATTGGCATCAACTACAAGGAGTAATCAACACTACTAGCAACCCACAGCTACCAATTTGTGGTTTTGATACAAGATTGGATACAAGAGATGAACTAGGTTTTTGAGAGGAGATGGTGCTAGTGAAGATGTTGATGGAGATTGACTCCCTCCCGATGAGATGATCATTGGTGATGACGATGGTGATGATTTCCCCCTCCCAGAGGGAAGTTTCCCCGTCAGAACAGCTCCGCTGGAGCCCTAGATTGGTTCCGCCAAGGTTCCGCCTTGTGGCGGCGGAGTTTCGTCCTGTAAGCTTGCTTATGATTTTTTTTCCAGGGTAAAAGCCTTCATATAGCAGAAGATGGGCACCGGAGGGCCACCAGGGGGCCCAGGAGACAGGGGGTGCGCCCAGTAGGGGTGTGCACACCCCCCACCCTCCTGGCCAGGGTGTGGGCCCCCTCTGGTGTTTTCTTTGCTCAATAATTCTTATAAATTCCAAAAATAACTTCCATGGAGTTTCAGGATTTTTGGAGCTGTGTAGAATAGGTTTCCAATATTTGCTCCTTTTCCAGCCAGAATTCCAGCTGCCGGCATTCCCCCTCTTCATGATAAACCTTGTAAAATAAGAGAGAATAGCCATAAGTATTGAGACATAATGTGTAATAACAGCCCATAATGCAATAAATATTGATATAAAAGCATGATGCAAAATGGACGTATCAGGATGAAACAATTATAATTACGGTGGAAGACAAACGTACCGAAACTACGAGCATCCCATGCAAAAACAGTGCCATGAGTGGTGGAAGCAAACACAAGGACCTCGTATTGAATTGCATGACAGTACTCATCCGTGTACAGAAACTGATTTTTGAGCAATATCCATCCAGTCGAACCCCGAAGGACGGCAACAAGCTTGGTGAAGATAGCAACAACTACATAGTTCTTGTAATTCCAAGAGCGGTTGGGAACTCGACAAATTGCTATCTTTCATAGAAGACAGTCACCATGATCGTATTTGAACGTGTGTAGAATACCGGTGTGCTCAACCTCTGGGCAGTCTGCTGTGATTTTTCAAAGTGGAACCCGGTGACGAGCGTACACATTCACAAGTTCCCTCTCGCAGTTGGACCCAATATAAACAACCCAATCTCCATTTGCGCCTTCCCAAGCCTTACCCTCAAGCGATGGCATCTTAACATCATACATTTCATTATCAAGCGGCATCAACTTGCACAAGGCAAGGCCTCCGTCATCCCCATGCCAGTCATCAGGGTCACGACGAAGAAGATAGGGGAGATCAAACCACTCCTTGACCCTTGGGTTCCTTGTAATGATGTTATTAGTTGAGTCGAGAATGGTCTTGAACGAAGCTGCCATGCTAGCCGAGGTGATGACGTCGCACTGATCAATGAGTTCCTCCACCACATCATCTTTCAGATCGGGGCAAGAATAACGGGGTCCTTTCTGGCTTGTTCCCTCCATGGAGAAGACGATCGAACAATGGTAGAAGGAAGGGTGAAGGAAAATGGAGGAGGGAGGAAGAGCGTGCTACAACAGTTCCAAATTGAGAGGGAAAGGTGAAGAGTCGATGGATGGTTGCTAGTTTGCCACGGTACACGAAGAGGCGCCCCGGCCTACACGTCCGTTTGGAAATACTAGTAGAAAAGGACTCGCCGTCGTGTCACTGATATGTTGGAACGGGACCACATGTCAATGAAACATGGTGTGTAATTTCTCGTGCAAAATGCAATCTGGCCGCGTTGGCCCGAGGTGCCGCATTAGTCATCGACCTTTATTTTTTTAATGGCGTGCCATTCAATTTTTAAGCATGACTAACTAGTACTGTACGTAGAGAAAATATAAACTACTCTAGCACTACTCCACCTCCAGTACTAGTAGTATAAAAAAGATATATAGGCTGGACGTTCAGCGCTTTCTTGCTAAGGGCTTCCCACTTGCTTCTCACACTATCACCCTCTCTCCAGATCTAAAAAAGACGGCCTCTCTCTCCCTCCTCACGGGTGGTCACAGATCCGCTGGGGAAGAAAAGGACGTGCAACATTGACGCACTCGTCGTCGGCGAGCGAGGTCACGCACTGACGACAAGGCCGTCCTCTCAGACCTAGCGTCTGCGCGGGATGGCCTCCGGCCCCAAGCTCGTTGCCGTAGTGTGTGCGGAGGACGACGACCACAAGCGAAGCCATTTCCCACCGCCCCTCAGGTATGCTACCTCTTTTCGAACCATACCCTTGTTATATTGCCCCATCTGCCACGTCGCTGCATTTGGATCTTTTTCCACTCTACCATCTTCCCAATTTGCTATCCTCTGCTCTGCTGGCCATGTAGACGAAAACCTTAATTTGCACTATTAAAGGAAACCCTTCTTCATGCAGACTAATCCATGTTGAAAAGGAAAGGAAGGGAGACCGTAGTGTCCAAGAGAGTAGGCATCGAACCCGCATCTAGGTTGAAAAGGGGAAAATCAGTAGCTAAGGAACAAGTCTCGTGTCTCTTGGTTGAAGAAGGGTAGAAAGGCATGACAACACAATAGAGAATGACCAGGTCGATCGGTTTCTTGTCCTCACATAGGAAATAGGTGGCTAAAGAGAACAAAAATGGGACGTAATCCACATATGCTGCCTGGATATTTGTTGCTCTGGGCAACCATACCTCCCTCACCACTCTACGTCCATGGAGGTACATCTTACTAGTGCGCCCACTGTCCGAATGGGCCTCCCATGCGCTTATTGTCACTTTTTTGTTGTTAGTATAACGCCTGCAGTCAAGTCAAGCAATGCTACTGCTAAAGTGATGCCACATTTAACTAATGCCGCACGCAATCTAATGCCACCGATAAATTTAAGAAATGCCATTTAATGTCATTGGATTATTTCAGGATTAGCTGTTGATTGTGGATGTATTTAAAGATTTTTCAGCTAAGGCATTCTAATGCTATTGCACAGCCAGTATACCAACGATGAAAATTGTTACTACCTTCAGATTTTTGCTATGTTAATGCTTATAGATTACATACTCACTTTCATGAGATAAGTAAATTTTTTTGTACAATGTCGCCAAAATGCCAAGGCGCTGATGTCATTTTATTTTGCTTAAACTGCACAAAAAATTATGAAGACAAGAGGAAAGGTCAAGAGTGGGCACCTCCTCCTCCGGTTGTTCTCTTGATTTGTTCGATCAAGTTTTTATGTTATCAATTATCAAGATTGGGATAGCAATTTTTAAGGTCCCCACCAGTACGAAATGATATTTACCTTGGAGGTACATGGTTTGCAATTTTTTTATACTGTCATTAGTTAATAATGCTAGTTACCTTCAAACTTTTATATTTGGTTTAATGCTCATGCACAACTAGTATACCAATGCCGAAACTTGTTACCTTTACATTTTGTATTGTTAATTCTTATAGAAATCTTCCAGTGCTAGAGTTTATTGAAATCTGTTCAGTAAAACCATTGTACTGTACCCTGTAATAAACTAACTACTCTACTGTTGCACTAGCCACTGGATTAGTGTATATTTGTTGTATTCGAATGGTGTTGCATTAGCGTATGGACATAAATAAAGTGTGGCAAGCTTTCCCAGATATGTGCTCAAAAAAACTACTACATGTTTTTCTAAATACTAGATGTTTGGGTACTTTAAATTGAACCGCAAAAACATCTTACATTAAGGAACAGAGGGTGTAGAGTTCACTCAAATTATCCCCGTAAAGCTAGTCACACCTTTGTTAAAATTAATGTTCATTATGTTATCGGAGGAGGTCTGTATGTTTGTCTCTAATGCTTGTCGACTACATACCTGACATCATGACGTAATGTTAAGTCATTTCCTTTTGTATAGTGTCACTGAATTGTCAAGGCGGTGATGGCATTTTATTTTAGTTGAACTGCACAAAATATGCTTAAAAGAAGAGGAAAGGTCAGGAGTCAATCATTATTTCAAAAAGAACTATATATGCCTTTCTGACATCATCTGATGTTGCCTTATTTATTCCTTCAAACAGGTGGTTAGAAACAGTCTTGCTACCTTTTCCATTAAGAAATTGGAATGCTTATATTTGTGAGTCTATGCTTCAACTAGTGTCGTTTTTACAGTAATCACACTTTCAATATCTATGCAAACAGGGATGCTCGATTTTAGTGGAACTGCACAAAAATTCAACTGGTTCAACATTAGGAGCATGTTTTCTTCCAAACCTTTATATCCAATTGGTGGCACTATGAGCGATTCATTATGATGGTACATGGTTTGCTACTATCTTGCTACTATTTTTGTACTGTCATTAGATAGTAATACTAGTGGTTTGCATGTGAATTTATTGGTAGGGTGGACCTACATTGGAGGTGCAGGATAGTATTCAATGATTGGATGCTCAATTTCGGTTGTATCGATTTCACCTCTTCCATCACTGCGAACATGTATATCCTTAGTCTGATGAAGAATAGGCGCTATATTTCTGCTTTGAACCAGCAAATCAATTCAGTATGAAATTGTTCAGGGCAAAACATAATTGTATCAAATTGTCCAGTGCAGAACATGATAGATGCTAAGAAGAAGAGACATGTTTAAACCGAAAATACAAGGTGTGGGATATGTTTACTAGCTGCTTGATATTTGTGTAGACAGAGATGTCTGCCCGTTGCTATTTGGCAAACAAACACAGTGACCACAATTTTGGTTGAACTGCACAAGAGAATAGTATAGTCACTGCATGCAGTGCCATTTGAAAATAGACACAGAAAGATTGGATAGTCACTTCATGGACTGCAAAAAAGTAGTACTATACTATTTATTGGCCAACACTATGTGCTTCATTGCTTTGGTCTGATTATACAATGGGCATCATTTTGCCTAAGTTAAACGAAAATAGTCTCGCCGTGTGATCGAGAAAAGACCAAATCATATTGCAGTGGATGTTCCTCCATCATGTGTGGTTCATTCTCATGGTTCCAGATGATGGTGAAACCACTTACGTTTGCAAAAGGAATTGTAGACTTCACAAACAAATTTGTTTTTCAGTCTGTACTGAATGTTGGCCAAGAGAAGCATCCATGTTAGTAGGAAGAACAAATGTTTTTTCTAGATCTTTGCTTTTGGAGCTACATATTTGTATGTGATCTATGAATCATTGAGATGCATTGACATGTTGATCTTATGTATGGGAATCGTACTAGTTGGTTTTAGTTGCAACACAAGTTCGAGGTGGCTGACCTTTGCTTTTCGAGCTACATATTTGTATATGATCTGTGGATCATTGAGATGCATTAATAGTTACTTATTTCTGTTCGCTTAGTGTTTACAAGTTACTGATCGATCACTAGCTAGCCTACTAATGCACTCCTTGCAGTTTTATTTGCAACGCAAGATCCAAAGTGGCAGTTTTTTGAATAAAAATGCCTACCTCTGAAGAAACTGACAAGCTACACTATCCTACCTACTCGATCCTACACGGATAAATAGCAGATCACCCACGTACTACCTCCTTTCCGGTTTGCAGGGCTCAATTCAAGAAACGACCTACTCGATCCTACACGAATAAATAGCGGATCACACACGTACTAGTACCTCCTTTCTGGTTTGCAGGGCTTAATTCAAACCTCTCACCAACATACTCCCTCCGTCCGGGTTTATTAGTCCCGCGAGCAAAGCAGCAAGACCAAGACATGGCAATAATTAACGGCATGCAGAAGATTAAGCATAATTAATTCCAGCGATTTAAGTGGTTGCATGCGTGCCCTCGGCTGCGACTCGTTGCATGCTACTCCGCATACTGGTTGCGAGCGATTTTGAGTGTCTGCATGCAGCCGGCCGTAATTAAGGCAGCTAACTGCTGCGAAAAAAGATGCGCTTTAATTGTTGTGGGCTTTTTAAATCCGTGGAATCATTATTGACAAGGAGGGAGATGATTCGAGTGCACTCGTTTAACCGTCATGCTGGCGTGCGACCCAGACGGGACGGGACGACACAGTCATAATTTCAGTTTCTCTAGTTTTCCCCGGTAAGCTGGCGCGCTAAGCCATGCCTGCTTATGCATTGAATTCCGATGACCGTCACGCTACCTTCTGCCTATAAGTGTTGTTTCCCGGCCTTCTCCGGTGGCACTGTGACCCAACTCTCCATATCCAAATAAGCCCCCACTGGCCCAACGTCGCTCGCCACGTCCACCATGCCCCCGCCCGTCCGCGGTAGGCGAGGCCGGAGGCGGTCACCGCTGGAACTAGTGCTCGATTTTTCACCGGAAGACAGATGGAGGGAGGAGGCATTCTATCTCTCTTTAGATGGCAATGCGGAGATCGAGGACTTGTTGGAGCGCGACCGCCTGGCAGAGGAGCAGGAGTTGTTGGAGCGCGACTGCCTGGTGGAGGAGCAACGTATCACCGATTTGTGCCCCCAGCGGGACATGGAGCAGCAGCGCACCGATGCTCTGAGTCGCGAGCATAGCGCCCGCAACTGGGCCGACTACATGGAGGCCGACGCCCGACAAATAGCCCTGGAGGCTGTCAGGCACGCACGCGTTCGTGATGCCAATTTTTACTACCATCTCGTCAAGTGGGTTTCCCGCTTAGAAGCCGAAGCTTCGGTGGACCAAGCCGGCATGGAAAGGGCCAACGTGCGCGAGCAACGCGCCCTATCGCACCTCTGGCAAGTCCAAGGCGAGGCATAGGACGCCGATGCCGGCGTTTAGCGTGTACCGCAGATGGCGGCTGGCATCGTCTAGTTAGCTTAGAGTAAGTTAGTACTTGTACACTACTAGAGTATTAGCGGCAGTAGATAGTTAACTTGGCTATGATGGTTGTCAACGTGGAAGTTCAGTACTCTATAGGTGGATCAGACCTGTTACTTTGCTCTGAATGTTGAACTTTCTGTTTGAACGTATGGAATGGGCTGTTATTTTTTCAAATGGGTTGTATTTGTCCTCCACGAGTTTAGAGGCTAACTTGTGGGCCTACCAAGTTGACGCGTACACAATCAGGAGATGATTGTACATGGAGAGGATGACAACAGGGACCCACCAAGGTTATGGCAGTTCACAAGCAAGTGCCTCCTTATTTCAAGCCAATAAAAAAATGGCTCCTCCCAATGGATTTCTGACATTTGGGTCCTTGCCATTGTCAACGTAGTCAATAAACGAGAGAATTGCAGAACAAGCGGCTGACACCAGGGACCCAGCAGCTCGCCCAATTATTTTTGTTTTGGGTTAATTTGATAAATGTCACTCCAAATCTGGTGTTTCCAAGAAATGCCACTGCAATTTCCAAACTTTGAAAAATGCCATTTCATGCCATTTCTAGTGGCATTTTTCGAAGTCTGTAGCGGCGTTTTTCAAAGTTTGCAAAAATTGCAGTGGCATTTTTTCAAAGTTTGGAAATTGCAGTGGCATTTTTATGAATCACCATAATTGGAATGGCATTTATCTAATTTTTTTTTGAGACGGAAGTAGGGTGTCAACTGGGCTGTGCGGGACACTCTGGCCTGTCTAGACAGCCTTTTCTTTTATGTTTACCACAGACCAGCCCAGTAGTTTTTTTTCTTTCTGAAAATGGCTAGCTCAGTATTTTTGTGATTTGTCAAGTAAATCGCTTTGTCAGGTCTGTTAGGCTGCAAATCTTTCAAGACGAGGAGAGCTTCATTCGGCTGGCCAAGAAAATGGCCTATCAGTAATGAGAAATGGGCCGTACATTTTTAAAACACATCAAACCGGCAATTAGTTTCAAATATCTTTTTTTTTTCATTTCGAGATTTTAAATTGCAATGATTTTTATGCGTGGACAATTTATTGGATTTGATATTGATATACATTTATTTTTTAAATCAGTCTGAATGTGACTCGAAATTTCAGGATTAAAAACAGTTCAGATCGCACTGACATATGCAAAATTTCGTATAATTTTTTAACCGTGGCCACAATATGGGCTGTAATGCTAACAAAAAGAATATGGGATCCAAAAAAACCGTAAGAATTAGCAAATGGGCAGTAAATTATTAGAAATAATGGAAGATGTCCTGTATGCTGTTTTCCACTGATTTGAGGCTTTCCTAAAAAAAAGGTTGACGCACAAGCAGTGACTGTTGGATGTCCATCCAACGGTCGTCGTGCTTCTTCAATCTCTGCTCTTCCTGCTCCAACCGCTCAAACAAGCGCCGGCGGGACTGCCTGCTCCCTCCTCCCTGTGGCCGGCTGTGCTGCCGCGGAGGCCTCACCGCCTCACCCTACTCCCATCACTGGCCTAGCCATCCCTCTACTCACCCACACCTGCTGTTATTCTCCGGCGACGGCAGACGAACTAGTAAACCCTCGTACAGTCGTACTCCCCTCCACGTGGTAAACAACTGCCGAGTCTTCCCTGGCTTCGTGTCGTTCCCTTCCTAGGACTCGCCGTCGTCCACCGCCCTGGTGCTCTCGGCGTGGTGTGGTCAACATGGTCAACGACCGACATGTATCTGAAGTGGACTGTACGTGGAGCGCTGGCAGCTGGGTCCACGGCCGCATGCAAGGAAATGCCTCCTTATTACGTGCAAAATAATGATTCCTCCACCTGACATCTGGGACCCACCGAAAGGGCCTCAGTATTTCATGAAAAAATGTTACCACCGCTGATAGCTCGGACCCACCAGCTATATCTTCGCACGCAAGGAAGTGCATCTTTATTGCGCACAAAGAAAATGAATACTCCACCTGCTAGCTGGGACCCAGTATAGTGGGCCTACTAAGTTGACGGGGATGGAGGGCTTTGTCAACTTAGTCAATATGCATGATTCTAGCTCGAGTGACCGTACAATGTCCATCCAACGGCCGTAGTGCTTCTTCAACCTCTGGTCTTCTTGCTCCAGCCGCCCAAAGCAGCGCTAGTCATCCCGCCTGCTCCTGCCTCCCGTGGCCGGATGTGCTGTCGCGGAGGCCTCACCCTCCCCATACTACTCTCACCGCTGGCTAGGCCATCCCTCCACTCCACTCACCCACACCCCCTGTTATTCTGCGGCGATGGCAGCGCAGCCGAACCAGTGAACCCTCGTACTCCTCTCCGCGTGGGCATCCACTACCGCGTCTTCCCCGGATCCGTGTCGTCCCCTTCCTAGGCCTCGCCGTCGTCCACCGCCGTGGTGGTCTCGGCGCGGCGTGGTCAATATGGTCAACAACCGACTTCCATTGGAAGAGTACTGTACGTGGAGAGGCTGACAGCTGGGTCCACGGCAGCCGCAAGGAAGTGCCTGTTGGAAATATGCCCTAGAGGCAATAATAAGATGGTTATTATTATATTTCTTTGTTCATGATAATTGTCTGTTATTCATGCTGTAATTGTATTATCCGGAAATCGTAATACATGTGTGAATACATAGACCACAACATGTCCCTAGTGATCCTCTAGTTGACTAGCTCATTGATCAACAAATAGTCATGGTTTCCTGACTATGGACATTGGATGTCATTGATAATGGGATCACATCATTAGGAGAATGATGTGATGGAAAAGACCCAAACCTAAGCATAGCTCAAAGATCGTGTAGTTCGTTTAGCTTGAGCTTTTCCAAATGTCAAGTATCATTTCCTTAGACCATGAGATTGTGCAACTCCCGGATACCGTAGGAGTGCTTTGGGTGTACCAAACGTCACAACATAACTGGGTGACTATAAAGGTGCACTACGGGTATCTTCGAAAGTGTCTGTTGGATTGGCACGAATCGAGACTGGGATTTGTCACTCCGTATGACGGAGAGGTATCTCTGGGCCCACTCGATAATGTATCATCATAATGAGCTCAATGTGACCAAGTGTCTGGTCACGGGATCATGCATTACGGTATGAGTAAAGTGACTTGCCGGTAACGAGATTAAACGAGGTATTGGGATACCGACGACCGAGTCTCGGGCATGTAACATACCGATTGACAAAGGAAATTGTATACGGGGTTGTTTGAATCCTCGACATCATGGTTCATCCGATGAGATCATCGAGGAGCATGTGGGATCCAACATGGGTATCCATATCCCGCTGTTGGTTATTGACCGGAGAGGCGTCTCGGTCATGTCTGCATGTCTCCCGAACCCGTAGGGTCTACACACTTAAGGTTCGGTGACACTAGGGTTGTAGAGATATGAGTATGCAGTAAACTGAAAGTTGTTCAGAGTCCCGGATGAGATCCTCGATGTAACGAGGAGTTACCGAATGGTCCAAAGGTAAAGAATTATACATAGGAAGTCAGGTTTCGGCCATCGGGAAAGTTTCGGGGGTCACTGGTATTGTACCAGGACCACCGGAAGGGTTCCGGGGGTCCATCGAGTGGGGCCACCTACCCCGGAGGGCCCCATGGGCTGAAGTGGGAGGGGAACCAGCCCCTGGTGGGCTGGTGCGCCCCCCTCTTGCGCCCCCCTGCGCCTAGGGTTGGAAACCCTAGGGTGGGGGCGCCTCCACTTGCCTTGGGGGGCAAGGCACCCCCTTGGCCGCCGCCCCCCTAGGAGATCCCATATCCTAGGGCCGGCGCCCCCCTAGGGGCCCTATATAAAGAGGGGGGAGGGAGGGCAGCCGCACCTATGCACTTGGCGCCTCCCTTCCCCCTTGCTACACATTTCCCTCTCGCAGACGCTTGGCGAAGCCCTGCCGGGATCCCTGCTGCATCCACCACCACACCGTCGTGCCGCTGGATCTTCATCAACCTCTCCTTCCCCCTTGCTGGATCAAGAAGGAGGAGACGTCTCCCTGACCGTACATGTGTTGAATGCGGAGGTGCCGTCCGTTCGGCGCTAGGATCTCCGGTGATTTGGATCATGACGAGTACGACTCCCTCAACCCCGTTCCCTTGAACACTTCCGCTCGATCTACACGGGTATGTAGATGCACTCCTCTCTCTCATTGCTAGATGAACTCATAGATTGATCTTGGTGAAACCGTAGGAAATTTTTTATTTTCTGCAACGTTCCCCAACAGTGGCATCATGAGCTAGGTCTATGTGTAGTTCTCTTTGCACGAGTAGAACACAAATTTGTTGTGGGCGTAGATGTTGTCAACTTTCTTGCCACTACTAGTCTTATTTTGCTTCAGCGGTATTGTGGGATGAAGCGGCCCGGACCGACCTTACACGTACGCTTACATGAGACAGGTTCCACCGACTGACATGCACTAGTTGCATAAGGTGGCTAGCGGGTGTCTGTCTCTCCCACTTTAGTTGGAGCGGATTCGATGAAAAGGGTCCTTATGAAGGGTAAATAGAAGTTGAAAAATCACGTTTTGGCTTTTACGTAGGTAAGAAAACGTTCTTGCTAGAACCCTATTGCAGCCACGTAAAACATGCAACAACAATTAGAGGACGTCTAACTTGTTTTTGTAGCATATGATTTGTGATGTGATATGGCCAAAAGTTGTGATGAATGATGAATGATATATTGTGATGTATGAGATCATGTTCTTGTAATAGGAATCACGACTTGCATGTCGATGAGTATGACAACCGGCAGGAGCCATAGGAGTTGTCTTAATTATTATATGACCTGCATGTCAATGATTTAACGCCATGTAATTACTTTACTTTATTGCTAAACCGTTAGCCATAGTAGTAGAAGTAATAGTTGGTGAGCAACTTCATGGAGACACGATGATGGAGATCATGATGATGGAGATCATGGTGTCATGCCGGTGACGAAGATGATCATGGAGCCCCGAAGATGGAGACCAAAGGAGCTATATGATATTGGCCATATCATGTCACTATTTAATTTCATGTGATGTTTATTATGTTTATGCATCTTGTTTACTTAGAACGACGGTAGTAAATAAGATGATCCCTCATAATAATTTCAAGAAAGTGTTCCCCCTAACTGTGCACCATTGCGAAAGTTCGTCGTTTTGAAGCATCGCGTGATGATCGGGTGTGGTAGATTCTAACGTTCACATACAACGGGTGTAAGACAGATTTACACATGCAAAACACTTAGGTTAACTTGACAAGCCTAGCATGTACAGACATGGCCTCGGAACACAAGAGACCGAAAGGTTGAACAGGAGTCGTATGGAAGATAGATCAACATGGAGATGTTCACCGATGATGAATAGTCCGTCTCACGTGATGATCGGACACGGCCTAGTCGACTCGGATCATGTATCACTTAGATGACCAGAGGGATGTCTAATCTGAGTGGGAGTTCATTAAATAATTTGATTAGATGAACTTAATTATCATGAACTTAGTCTAAAAACCTATGTAAATATGTCTTGTAGATCAAATGGCCAACGCTCATGTCCACCTGAACTTCAACGCGTTCCTAGAGAAAACCAAGCTGAAAGATGATGGCAGCAACTATACAGACTGGGTCCGGAACCTGAGGATCATCCTCATAGCTGCAAAGAAAGATTATGTCTTAGAAGCACCACTTGGTGAAGCTCCCATCCCAGAGAACCAAGACGTCATGAACGCTTGGCAGTCTTGTGCTGATGATTACTCCCTCGTTCAGTGCGACATGCTTTACTGCTTAGAACCGGGGCTCCAAAAGTGTTTTGAGCAACACAGAGCATATGAGATGTTCGAAGAGCTGAAAATGGTTTTCCAAGCTCATGCCCGGGTCGAGAGATATGAAGTCTCCGACAAGTTCTTCAGCTGTAAGATGGAGGAAAATAGTTCTGTCAGTGAGCACATACTCGAAATGTCTGGGTTGCACAACCGCTTGACTCAGCTGGGAGTTAATCTCCCGGATGACGCGGTTATTGACAGAATCCTTCAGTCGCTTCCACCAAGCTACAAGAGCTTTGTGATGAACTGCAATATGCAGGGGATGGAAAAGACCATTCCTGAAGTATATTCAATGTTGAAATCAGCAGTGGTAGAGATCAAAAAGGAACATCAAGTGTTGATGGTGAATAAAACCACTAAGTTCAAGAAAGGCAAGGGTAAGAAGAACTTCAAGAAGGACGACAAGGAAGTTGCCGCGCCCGGTAAGCCAGCTGCCGGGAAGAAGTCAAAGAATGGACCCAAGCCTGAGACTGAGTGATTTTATTGCAAAGGGAAGGGTCACTGGAAGCGGAACTGCCCCAAATACTTAGCGGTCAAGAAGGCCAGCAACACTAAAGGTATATGTAATATACATGTAATTGATGTGTACCTTACCAGTGCTCGTAGTAGCTCCTGGGTATTTGATACCGGTGCCGTTGCTCATATTTGTAACTCAAAGCAGGAGCTGCGGAATAAGCGGAGACTGGCGAAGGACGAGGTGATGATGCGCGTCGGGAATGGTTCCAGAGTCAATGTGATCGCCGTCGGCACGCTACCTCTACATTTACCTACGGGATTAGTTTTAAACCTCAATAATTGTTATTTAGTGCCAGCTTTGAGCATGAACATTGTATCTGGATCTCGTTTAATACGAGATGGCTACTCATTTAAATCTGAGAATAATGGTTGTTCTATTTATATGAGAGATATGTTTTATGGTCATGCCCCGATGGTCAATGGTTTATTCTTAATGAATCTCGAACATGATGTTACACATATTCATAGTGTGAATACCAAAAGATGTAAACTTGATAACGATAGTCCCACATACTTGTGGCACTGCCGCCTTGGTCATATTGGTGTCAAGCGCATGAAGAAGCTCCATGCTGATGGACTTTTAGAGTCTCTTGATTATGAATCATTTGACACATGCGAACCATGCCTCATGGGCAAAATGACCAAGACTCCGTTCTCCGGAACAATGGAGCGAGCAACCAACTTATTGGAAATCGTACATATGGATGTGTGCGGTCCAATGAGCGGTGAGGCTCGTGGAGGATATCGTTATGTTCTCACTCTCGCTGGCGACTTGAGTAGATATGGGTATGTCTACTTAATGAAACACAAGTTTGAGACCTTTGAAAAGTTCAAGGAATTTTAGAATGAGGTAGAGAATCAACGTGACCAAAAAATAAAGTTCTTACGATCAGATCATGGAGGAGAATATTTAAGTCACGAATTTGGTATGCACTTAAAGAAATGTGGAATCGTTTCACAACTCACGCCGCCTGGAACACCTCAGCGTAACGGTGTGTCCGAACGTCGTAATCGCACTTTATTGGATATGGTGCGATCTATGATGTCTCTTACCGATTTACCACTATCTTTTTGGGGATACGCTCTAGAGATAGCTACATTCACTTTAAATAGGGCACCGTCTAAATCCGTTGAGACGACACCGTATGAATTATGGTTTGGGAAGAAACCTAAGCTGTCGTTTCTGAAAGTTTGGGGATGCGATGCTTATGTCAAGAAACTTCAACCTAAAAAGCTCGAACCCAAGTCAGAAAAATGCGTCTTCATAGGATACCCTAAGGAAACCATTGGGTATACCTTCTACCTTAGATCCGAAGGCAAGATCTTTGTTGCCAAGAACGGGTCCTTTCTGTAGAAAGAGTTTCTCTCGAGAGAAGTAAGTGGGAGGAAAGTGGAACTTGATGAAGTACTACCTCTTGAACCGGTAAGTAATGCAGCTCAGGAAGATGTTCCTATGGTGCCTACACCGACAGGAGAGGAAATTAATGATGATGATCAAGGTACTTCGGATCAAGTTGCTACTGAACTTCGTAGGTCCACGAGGACACGTTCCACACCAGAGTGGTATGGCAACCCTGTCCTGGAAATCATGTTGTTAGACAACGGTGAACCTTCAAACTATGAAGAAGCGATGGCGGGCCCAGATTCCAACAAATGGCTTGAAGCCATGCAATCCGAGATAGAATCCATGTATGAAAACAAAGTACGGACTTTGACAGACTTGCCCGATGATCGGCGAGCGATAGAAAACAAATGGATCTTTAAGAAGAAGACGGACGCGGATGGTAATGTTACAATCTATAAAGCTCGACTTGTCGCTAAGGGTTATTGGCAAGTTCAAGGGGATGACTACGATGATACTTTCTCTCCTGTAGCGAAATTGAAGTTCGTCCGAATCATGTTAGCAATTGCCGCATACTATGATTATGAGATATGGCAGATGGACGACAAAACAGCATTCCTTAACGGTTATCTTAAGGAAGAACTGTATATTATGCAGCCGGAAGGTTTTGTCGATCCTAAGAATGCTAACAAGGTATGCAAGCTCCAGCGATCCATTTATGGGCTGGTGCAAGCATCTTGGAGTTGGAACATTCGCTTTGATGAGATGATCAAAGCGTTTGGGTTTATGCAAACTTATGGAGAAGACTGTGTTTACAAGAAAGTGAGTGGGAGCTCTGTAGCATTTCTCATATTATATGTAGATGACATACTTTTGATGGGAAATGATATAGAACTTTTGGACAACATTAAGGCCTACTTGAATAAGTGTTTTTCAATGAAGGACCTTGGAGAATCTGCTTACATACTAGGCATCAAGATCTATAGGGATAGATCAAGACGCCTCATAGGTCTTTCACAAAGCACATACCTTGATAAGATATTGAAGAAGTTCAATATGGATCAGTCCAAGAAAGGGTTCTTGCCTGTATTGCAAGGTGTGAGATTGAGCTCGGCTCAATGCCCGACCATGGCAGAAGATAAAGAAGAGATGAGTGTCATCCCCTATGCCTCAGCCATATGATCTATTATGTATGCCATGCTGTGTACCAGACCCGATTTAAACCTTGCCGTAAGTTTGGTAGGCAGATACCAAAGTAATCCCGACAAGGAACACTGGACAGCGGTCAAGAATATCCTGAAGTACCTGAAAAGGACAAAGGACATGTTTCTCATTTATGGAGGTGATGAAGAGCTCGTCGTAAAGGGTTACGTCGACGCTAGCTTCGACACAGATCTGGATGACTCTAAGTCACAAACCGGATACGTGTATATTTTGAATGGTGGGGCAGTAAGCTGGTGCAGTTGCAAGCAAAGCATCGTGGCGGGATCTACATGTGAAGCGGAGTACATGGCAGCCTCAGAGGCAGCGCATGAAGCAATCTGGGTGAAGGAGTTCATCACCGACCTAAGAGTCATACCCAATGCGTCGGGGCCGATCAAACTCTTCTGTGACAACACTGGAGCTATTGCACTTGCCAAGGAGCCCAGGTTTCAAGAGAAGACCAGGCACATCAAGTGTCGCTTCAACTCCATTCGTGAAAATGTTCAAGATGGAGACATAGATATTTGTAAAGTACATACGGACCTGAATGTGGCAGACCCATTGACTAAACCTCTCCCTAGGGCAAAACATGATCAACACCAGAATTCCATGGGTGTTCGATTCACCACAATGTAACTAGATTATTGAACTCTAGTGCAAGTGGGAGACTGTTGGAAATATGCCCTAGAGGCAATAATAAGATGGTTATTATTATATTTCTTTGTTCATGATAATTGTCTGTTATTCATGCTGTAATTGTATTATCCGGAAATCGTAATACACGTGTGAATACATAGACCACAACATGTCCCTAGTGAGCCTCTAGTTGACTAGCTCGTTGATCAACAGATAGTCATGGTTTCCTGACTATGGACATTGGATGTCATTGATAACGGGATCACATCATTAGGAGAATGATGTGATGGACAAGACCCAAACCTAAGCATAGCTCAAAGATCGTGTAGTTCATTTAGCTAGAGCTTTTCCAAATGTCAAGTATCATTTCCTTAGACCATGAGATTGTGCAACTCCCGGATACCATAGGAGTTCTTTGGGTGTACCAAACGTCACAACGTAACCGGGTGACTATAAAGGTGCACTACGGGTATCTCCGAAAGTGTCTATTGGGTTGGCACGAATCGAGACTGGGATTTGTCACTCCATATAACGGAGAGGTATCTCTGGGCCCACTCGATAATGCATCATCACAATGAGCTCAATGTGACCAAGTGTCTAGTCACGGGATCATGCATTACGGTACGAGTAAAGTGACTTGCCGGTAATGAGATTAAATGAGGTATTGGGATACCGAGGATCGAGTCTCGGGCATGTAACATACCTTTGACAAAGGGAATTCTATACGGGGTTGTTTGAATCCTCGACATCGTGGTTCATCCGATGAGATCATCGAGGAGCATGTGAGAGACAACATGGGTATCCAGATCCCACTGTTGGTTATTGACCGGAGAGGCGTCTCTGTCATGTCTGCATGTCTCCCGAACCCGTAGGGTCTACACACTTAAGGTTCGGTGACGCTAGGGTTGTAGAGATATGAGTATGCAGTAAACCGAAAGTTGTTCGGAGTCCAGATGAGATCCCGGACGTCACGAGGAGTTCCGGAATGGTCCGGAGGTAAAGAATTATATATAGGAAGTCAGGTTTCGGCCATTGGGAAAGTTTCGGGGGTCACCGGTATTGTACCGGGACCACCGGAAGGGTCCCGTGGGTCCATCGGGTGGGGCCACCTATCTCGGAGGGCCCCATGGGCTGAAGTGGGAGGGGAACCAGCCCCTGGTGGGATGGTGTGCCCCCCTTGGGCCCCCCTGCGCCTTGGGTTGGAAACCCTAGGGTGGGGGCGCCTCCACTTGCCTTGGGGGGCAAGGCACCCCCTTGGCCGCCCCCCCCCCCTAGGAGATCCTAGGGCCGCTCCCCCCCTAGGGGCCCTATATAAAGAGGGGGGAGGGAGAGCAGCCGCACCTATGCACTTGGCGCCCCCCTTCCCCCTTGCTACACCTCTCCCTCTCGCAGATGCTTGGCAAAGCCCTACCGGGATCCCTGCTGCATTCACCACCATGCCGTCATGCTGCTGGATCTTCATCAACCTCTCCTTCCCCTTGCTGGATCAAGAAGGAGGAGACGTCTCCCTGACCGTACGTGTGTTGAACGCGGAGGTGCCGTCCGTTCGGTGCTAGGATCTCCGGTGATTTGGATCACGACGACTACGACTCCCTCAACCCCATTCCCTTGAATGGTTCTGCTCGATCTATAAGGGTATGTAGATGCACTCCTCTCTCTGGTTGCTAGATGAACTCATAGATTGATCTTGGTGAAACCGTAGGAATTTTTTTATTTTCTGCAACGTTCCCCAATAGTTCCTCCTTGTTATGCGGAAAATAATTATTCCTCCACCTGACAGTAGGGACCCACCAGACGGGCCACCAGTATTTCGTGAAAAAAACATTCCCCCCCTGACTGCTGGGACCCACCGGACGGGCCACCGTATTTCGCGAAAAAATTTCATCCCGCTATCAGCTCGGACCCACCGGAAGTGCCTCCTTATTAGGCACAAAAAAATGAATACTCCCCCTGCTAGCTGGGACCCACCTTGGTGGGAGGCTGACTTGTGGGCCTACTAAGTTGACTAGGACGGAGGCCTTTGTCAACTTTAGTCAATATGAACGATTCAAGATCCAGTGACCGTACGATGTCCATCCAACGTCCATAGTGCTTCTTCAACCTCTGGTCTTCTTGCTCCAGCCGCCCAAAGCAGCGCCTGTCGTGCTGCATGCTCCTGCCTCCCGTGGCCGGCTGTGATGCCGCAGAGGCCTAATCGACTCCTACTACTCCCACCGTTGTCCAGGCCATCCCTCTACTCACCCACACCCCCTGTTATTCTACGGCGACAGCATCCTCACACCGCAGCCAAACCAGTGAACCCTCATACTCCTCTTCGCGTGGGCATCCACTGCCGCGTCTTCACCATCTCTGCGTCATCCCCTTCCCAGGCCTCGTCGTCATCCACCGCCGTGGTGCTCTCGGCGCGGCATGGTTAATGTGGTCAACGACCGACTTCCATCGGAAGAGTACTGTACGTGGAGAGGCTGACAGCTGGGTCCACGGCAGCCGCAAGGAAGTGCCTCCTTATTACGCGCAAAATAATTATTCCTCCACCTGACAGCGGGGACCCACCGGACAGGCCACCATATTTTGCGAAAAAAAACATTTCCCCCGTGACTCCTGGGACCCACCAGCAACATCTTCGCACGCAAAGAAGTGCGTCCGGGCAAAAAAATGATTCGCCCCCCTGACTGCTGGGACCCACCAGCTACATCTTCGCACGCAAGGAAGTGTCGGACAGTTGGGACCCACCTGGTCGAAGCGTACATAGCGTTGTCATTCTGGTCGCGAACATGTACGTACATACTGGTGGATGTAGAGGCGTGCACGTGTCGTAGTAGAGGTGCGCACGTAGCATGTACACGTACATAGAGCGGCCAGTGTGCAAGAAAGGAAATACGACCACGTACATACATACGGGCGGGGTCTCGAACGCCTACTCGCGCATACGTATGGCCAGGGCTCGTGTACATGGCTGGGTTAGAACGGAGAAACTGCGTCGTCGTCGTGTTCATGGGGAGGCAACGGAATGTGTCGTGTTCATCGGGAGGCAATGGAATGCGTCATGTTCATCGGGAGGCAACAAAACGCGTGGGAGCCAACCGGCTTGGATGGAACAGGCGATGGAAACGAGGCCTGGCGTACCGTAGAACAGAGGAAACGGCCTTGTGTTCGACTGGCCACGTTCAAAACGGGATCCTGTTCACCGGGAGGGGTCTGGAGTACCGCAAAACGGAGGAAACAGACTTGTGTTGGACCTCCTACGGTTGAAATGGGGTCCTGTTGATCGGGAGGGGTGTGGCGTACCGCAAAACGGAGGAAACAGACTTGTGTTGGAGCGCTAGGTCGAAACGAGGGCCCCCGACCACCCACCGTAACCGGGAACTTGCCGAAATTTTCCTTGCCCTCGCTTCTACCACAGTTTTTTCCGTCTTGGACAACCCAAAGAATGTCCTGCAGCTGCGTCTCCGGCCCACCCAGGACGAAAAGCCCATTTTCTGTCATGATTTTTTGTCATAGAACTAGGAGCCCACCACATCTCTGATGATACCGGGTTTTGTCACAATTATTGTCATAGAAGTGTCATAAGTATGACAGAAAAAATTTCGTTCGGCCCAAAATGTCATGGATGTGTCTTATTTTTGTAGTGCGGAAGGTGGTTTATGCTCTTCTTTTTCCGCAAGAAAGCTAATTTTCGGAGAAAAATCTGGGCGAAGGTTTCAATCCAATCGGAGTTACGGATCTCCGGATATATAAGAAAGTGAAAGGGCAGAATCCAGAACACAGAAACAGAGAGAGACAGAGAGACAGATCCAATCTCGGAGGGGCTCTCGCCCCTCCCACGCCATGGAGACCATGGAACATAGGGGAAACCCTTCTCCCATCTAGGGAGAAGGTCAAGGAAGAAGAATAAGAAGGGGGGCTCTCTCCCCCTTGCTTCCGGTGGCGCCGGAACGTTGCCGGGGGCCATCATCATCACCGCGATCTACACCAACACCTCTGCCATCTTCACCAACATCTCCATCACCTTCCCCCATCTATATCCTGCGGTCCACTCTCCCGCAACCCGCTGTACCCTCTACTTAAACATGGTGCTTTATGCTTCATATTATTATCCAATGATGTGCTGCCATCCTATGATGTATGAGTAGATTTTCATTGTCCTACCGGTGATTGGTGAATTGCTATGATTGGTTTAATTTGCTTGTGGTTATGTTGCTGCCCTATTGTGCCCTCCGTGTCACGCAAGCGTGAGGGATTCCTGCTATAGGGTGTTGCAATATGTTCATGATTCGCTTATAGTGGGTTGCTTGAGTGACAGAAGCATAAACCCGAGTAAGGGGGTTGTGGCGTATGGGTTAAAGGGGACTTGATACTTTAATGCTATGGTTGGGTTTTACCTTAATGATCTTTTGTAGTTGAGGATGCTTGCTAGAGTTCCAATCATAAGTGCATATGATCCTAGAATAGAAAGTATGTTAGCTTATGCCTCTCCCACATAAAACTTGCTATCGGTCTAGTAAAGTAGTCAATTGCTTACTGACAATTTCACAACTCCTACCACCACTTTTCCACACTCACTATATTTACTTTATTACTACTTTATCTAAACAACCCCTAGTTTATATTTACGTGCTCTTTATATTCTTGCAAACCTATCCAACAACACCTACAAAGTACTTCTAGTTTCATACTTGTTCTAGGTAAAGCGAACGTCAAGCGTGCATAGAGTTGTACTGGTGGTCGATAGAACTTGAGGGAATATTTGTTCTACCTTTAGCTCCTCGTTGGGTTCGACACTCTTACTTATCGAAAAGAGGCTACAATTGATCCCCTATACTTGTGGGTTATGACGCTCATCGCCTCCATGGGTCTAGCTTCTAGTCAACTGATCTTGCGATTGGAGTGATCACTCTTGCCCTTGGTTAGGGTGCGTAGGTGCGTCGGATTTCGTAGATTGGACTGGCAGGGAGCCTTTATATGAGAAGTACAAGCTGCATTGAATTCACGTGCGTATTGGCCATCTACTCCTCGGCCCTCTATTGCACTTGCCTTTGGCTGTATGACAGGTGGGCCGGCCACCCGTTGGGCCCATGTGTCATACACCCAAAGGCAGGTGCAGTAAGTCAATGAAGTTGCGTCCCGCTCTGTGCCGGTGCAGTATAGTCATCTCACCAGACATCTAGTTGGGGCCAAATGAGAGAACTTTGATGCTTGCTGGTTTATTGGTCCCCTTTGCATTTTGCCCCAAGTTTTGACCTTTGATTAACTAATAAAATGTTAATGCATGTAACCAAAAATGTTGTGTAGGTCAACTTATGAAAACCGAATAATACCAAAACACTTAGGCACCGTACATTAACTCCCTCCTCATTTCTTATTTCGTGACATATCAACCAATGAGAGATGTGGGCCGTGCATGCTTTCAATGACTTGAGACTACCAAACATTACATGCAGTGGTTAGTTCATTGCATGTAATCCTATTAATTAGCAAGAAGACATTAAGTTCTCTCGCTGATAGGAATAAAACAATACACCATGTATTTATTTACAGAGGGAGTAGTACATTTTTTGTGACATGCATTACTAGATATTGCTAGTCAAATACTAAACCCAGATGGACGTGGTAGTACTACTAAATCTAGATGGTGGGGCTAGTACTAGTAGTAGTACTACCAGTGTAGTAGCACTATACTACCCGTTGGTCAAATTATTACGTGTTGCTCCTCACAGTGAAGTGAAAAGACCATGTGCCGGAGATGACACCTTAGTATAGGCGTCGTGTTCGGCGTACCATAGTCAGCCTTACCGTCTGCAGTCACTATCATCATGGCTCTAGAGCTAGCCTGCTTACAACTAGCCATGTTCGACATAATTTCTCGTGCGTAGATGCTCGTGCATTGCACGGAACACCAAGATTGGGGGTGGACGGCGCCGGCAGCGGCCATCGTGCTAGATTTTTCCATGGCCTTCTAGATGTGGTGGGGAGGAGATAAGGCTGATTGTGAGAGACAAGGAGTTGTTTTTAAATAGGGAACAAGTGTGGGCATCTTTTTGCAAAACTGGAGAAGTTTGGTTTGTATGCGTCAAATCTAGATCCGACGGCTATTGGTGAAAGATGACAGGCACAACATCATCACCAACTCAGGACCTCTTTGATTCGCAGGATTTTGAAAACGCAGGAATAGGACATGGCAATATTACAAGTTTCAAACTGATATTACAAATGTTAAGAGTAATGTTGCACCTACGAAGAGGGAGTTACTAGGAAGTTTACGTAAGAACTTTTGTTACTTTAGGTGGATGCAGCATTATCGTACAAACTAAAATCCACCACCCTGACAAGTCACTAATGGGCAAAAAAACTCGAGTCTCTAGCCACTTGATGTTTCAAAAACAAATTCAGCTTCTGTGGAGAATTTGTCATTTAAGCTTAGACACTTGCGGTGATCAGCACGCCATTCATTGTTGCGCCAGAGAATGCCAAACCTCATTACCTTGAGCACGCTTGCTTCCAGAACCAAGAACCTGGCCAATTTAATCTCAGATGTGCTGCCTCAGTAGTCGATCAAATCAATTTCTGTAAGATGGAGATCAAGGCATTCATTGAGATTGTTATAGTGCAGCACATTTTTCACTATTGGGTCTTTTTTTTATCTACAAAAGAAGAGAACATATTAGAGCAGCTGGCTGTATAAGATTGTCGTGTCATCAAGAGGTGCCAATATCATTCGCTCATACGATAGGGTTGGCTGGCTAGTGATATTTCTTCACTCTCTCTCTCTCTCTCTCTCTCTCTCTCTCTCTCTCCTCTCATTCACCTAGGAGCACTTGAAGAGCTTGGGCATTTGTTGCCTTCCACTATATGGCCGATGCCATATTTATCAAAAGTATGCCACATAATACGCATCGATTTCAAATTAAAAGATTTTGGCACCGCTCTCGTGATGTGAGAGAGTTAGCACCGCTGTGCACACAGACCCCATATGTATAAAAAAATCAAACCAACTACACCAGCCTCTCACTCTCCTAAACAAGCGTTTTTTATTGCCTCAGTCCTCTCTCTCTCCCACGCAAGTGTGTTTTCATTGTGTGAGTTAATTTGGCACCAGAGCAAAGTAGGTGATCCAGATTGGGGCACCAGGTGAGCAATGGAGGGGCATCAATGCCAAATGCATCACAAGTGAATTTGGCACGTGTTTTGGCCTAGTGGAGGCCCTTCTTGTTGTGCACAAGTGCGTCCTTCTGTGCATGCCGCCGCACAGTGGTGAATTGTGCGTGAGTGCGTCCTTCACGCCGAAGAAGTGTGTCCTCAATGCGCCCTCAATTTACTAGCGTGTGGGGTGCTACCCCGATTGGTTTCAACTTTGTTTACTTCACCACGTGTTAGATGGGCCTCTACTTTACTTATTTTCACCCACTACCACATGGACCAGCACACGAAGATAGAGAACACGAGCTGACAAGGCAGCATGTGGACTGGTTGACCAGTCAACTAAACAATATACGGAGCTATACGCTGACACAGTGAGTGTATAATCCGTCGGTATAGAGAGTTCGAGTGAGAGGGGAGGCCCGTGAGATATAGCAGAGAGAGAGAAAGAGCTACTCCATCCGTTCGATAATGTAGTGCCAACATTTTTTTAAAGTCAAACTTTTGAAACTTTGACCAAGTTTATAAATACCAAAGATAAATGATAGTATGAAGTAAGTACATGCTCTGATGAATCTAATGATCGTTCCAGATGTAAATGTTTTTCTCCATATATACCTGGTCAAACTTTTCTGACATTTCACTTTTGAAAACATCCATATGCTAATGGACGTGAGATAGTCCCTAACTAGTGAGAGAGTGTGTGTGTCAGATATCGGGTTCCGGCAAAACCCTTAAGGTTCGAACACTGGGGTGCGCACGGAGATCTCCTCCTATCAAATCTCGCTCTCTGCCTCGCCGCCATCCCAAAGCTTTATCGATGAACAACACAAGAGACACAAGATTTATACAGGTTCGGGCCACCGTTGTGGTATAATACCCTACTCTTGTGTGTGGTGGTGGATTGCCTCTTGGGCTGATGATGAACAGTACAGAGGAAGAGCAGCCTCGCGGGGAGAGGTGTTCTTGGGCTGGTGTGGTGTGCGGATGAACTTAACTTCCTTTCTATACTGTGGTGGCTAGTTTTATTTATAGAGGCCCTGGTCCTCTTCCCAAATATTGAGCGGGAAGGGATCCAACAACGGCCATTTCGAAAGGGGACAGCTAGTACAAGCTATCCTGACTAAAGGTGGTCTTCGCCTGCCAAAGGTGTTGGTGATGACGTCGTCTTGGGCTCCACGGTGACCTCCATCCTGCCGCTCTGCTGGTATTGGTCTTGTTGCACCGATGTGGAAACCTTTGCTTGATTCCTCGGTACTCCATGCCTGCGCTTGCCTCCTTTGCACCAAAGTGGAAACGAGGACACTTCACGGGCTGGCGCCCGCTTGGTCTTGATCGTGATGGCTTGCGTCACGGGAACCTCGTGAGGTACCCCTTGCCTTGATCTCTCCGCCTCCGCGCCAGCCTACCTGGTGAGGCCTTTCCTGAGGAGGCCTTGTGTCATCCGCCCCGTGAGGCTTGGCCCCTCGCGAGGGTCTTGAGTGTTGGTTGATGAAGACGGGTCGTACTGGGCCACTGGTTGAGCCACGCAGCAGGCCGCAGGAAGGGTCCCCAGAACGCCGACAGTAGCCCCCGGGCCCAAGGCATGCTCAGACTTGGCTTAGCAGTGAAGCCAAAGGGCAAGTGTGGACTGCCGCGGGCCCCAACAGCCTGCGGCCTTGGTCGCTGCGTGGCGACTGATTGGATGTAGGCATCTCCACTTTCCCACGCTGCCTCGGCAACTTCCTGATTTGACGAGTCCTTGCTGCATGCAAAAAGAGTCATCATTACCTATGATCGTGGAGGTCGATGGTTGGCCTCCCTGGGACTATAAATAAGGAGGGGCGACAACCCCCATTGTCCATCTCTTCTTGCTCCGCCTGCTTCTTTTACCTTGCTCCATCTCCATCCTTGAAGCCAATGGCACCGATCCGCAGGTTCTCGGCCGAAGAGAAAGGGAAGGCTCCCCGGGAGGTACCTGACCATCTCCCGCCGAAGAAACGGCCGGTCCCATGCCGCTGCGACGAGGTTGCAAGGCTGGAGATGACGAGGCCTTGGTGCGAGCGGCCACCTCCTGTGTTCTCATTCAAGTTCTTTCATCTTGTCAAGTTTTGCCTCTCTTTCCAACCTGAGTGCTGTCTGAAATCCTTCTTACCCATTATGCCATTCTTTCAATAGTTCCGGAGGTAGTGTGTTGTTGATTTCATCAAGTATCTTCCCATCTTCTCAAGTTCATGTTCTATTCCTTCCATGTTCAACCGGAGTGCTGCCCAAATTATATCAATCTTATTCCTTCTCCATCTAGTTTTAATCGGAGTGGTTTCAATATCTATCTTATCACTAAACCTACAAGGTTCTCGAATGTTCCTTGTTCCTCTTTTCTAACGCAGTGTTTTCAACTTTGTTCAGCTTCGTTGTTTTCTTTCTTCATTTTGCTCAACCTGTCAAGGTTTGTGGTTTCACTCATTGGTCGAAGAAGCAACTTAGTTTTACCGCTTATCTTCCTCTTCCTTTTCCCTCCGGTGCCATCCTAGACCTCGGGAAGAGATCCTCTCGTAGTGGTGGAGTGTTGTAACGCCCCAGATACAACTTTCCATATTCGTAACTCCAACTCTTGCCTTTTCCGGAGATGCGACATGATATTTCCTTCGTGGTTGGGTTTTTGTCTGTTGTTTTGCATTTTGTTCTTGTTATGCATCTCGTCTCATGTCATCATCTGCATTTCATCCGCATGTTTTTCAAAACTTGCATCCGTTCGGGTTCCGCCGGTTCTCTCCGTTATCCGTTCTGAGCCCGACCACACTCGCACGCGCCCGCGGCACCTCCAAAATATTATTTTGTTAGTGACATAAAAATGTTCTCGGAATGGGTTGCAACTTGTCGTGCGGTCTTATTATAGTGTAGACAGGCCGCCTGCCAAGTTTCGTCGCATTCGGAGTTCATCTGATAGCCCAACCGTTAAATGTATAGCGGTACCGTTGCCGGTACTTTCGTCGGACGTTTCGGTCTCCGAAACTGCTGCCGGGTTGCACTTCTCTTCTCTCCCCTCAAGCCTAGCGCATCTAAACACAACCCACCAACCTCTCCCAGGCCTGTCTAACCTCCCCCTCGATCGGATCCGTCGGATCGCGATCGGAGGGCTTCAAAAGCCCCCAATTCCCCCTAACCTAGCCCTCCTACCTATAAATGGACACCCCCACGTCCATTTTGGGCAACCCTAGCCCCCTAGACCCTCCACCTACCTCCAGCCGCATCCAACCTCCCCCCTTCCTCGCATTCCGCACCACTCCAACCTTGCTCCGCCACTTGGCACCGCCGCCGGCGTGCCCCGGTCCAATCCACGCGCGCCACGTCGCCCCCTGGCCGTCTCCAGCCACTGTCCCGCCGGCATGTGGCATCGCCACCTCACCCCGCTCCTCCCCGCCGCTGAGGCCCGTAGGAGCCCGCAACTGGCCCGCCCTGGGCCAATCCGGGCCCGAGGAGCCCGCAGCCCCGTTGGCCGCTGCTCCCGAGCGCTCTGCTCGATCTGGATCAAGAGGCCCCCTCCTGCTCGCCCGATCCCGCCACCCTCCGCGCCCTCCGGCGAGACGCCACCGTCGACCCCGAGACCGACCCCCGTCGCCATGCCCTTCCATCTCTCCTTCTCCCTTGGTTCCATCTCCCTCACCCCGCAGGTCTTTCCTCTCGCAGGTACCCCGCAGCTGCCGCCAGGAACCTCGTCGCCGGCCTCCCTCAGCCTAGGGAACGTCGGATCCGGCTGTTCCCTCGCCGGATCTGGACGCCAGCGCCGCCCCATGGCCTCCTCTGGCTTCACCGGCCCTTGCCGGAGTGCTGCCGATGTTGCCTGCTGCCTCCTGTGCGAGGGAAACGAGCCCCTCGCCGGTTCACTCCCGTTGACCAGCGCCCCTGGCCCATCTTTCCCCGTGGCCTGCCAGCCCCTCCTCCGAGCCGGCCCATGAGGCCTGGTGAGCAGCCCCGCCCCTGTGCATTGATGGGCCAGCCTCAGTTTCGGCCCGTGTCATTTTTTTTCCTGTTGCCAATTTAGCATTTATCCTATGTTTTACAGTTTTACAGAAAAACCCCTGTTCATCATGCACATAATAACTTTTTAACAATGCATCATATGTAAAAACTTTATATATGTAAAATGCTTAGAATTTTGTGTAGATTAATAATTTGCCACTTTCATCCATGTTAAATATGTTTAAATTGCTGTTTGCATTAATTTGCACAAATGCCATGTTAAAATGATTTATTTCATAACTAAATAACCGTAGCTCGGTTTTAAATAAACTTTATATGTAAATGGGGTGGAAAAATGCCTAGTTTAACATGGTGCACTTTATGTTGCTGTTTAACAACATTAAAATTGTGTTTAGGGCAGAACAGTACCAAATCCATAATTTGCATATGGCGATTTTCCGAAATTGTTGTTTGTTATTTCCGGCCTCATTTAAACTTGCCTAGATAGGTAGTTTTCATATGCTTCACCCCTTGCCATGTTTAATAACATTTAATATTGTTGGGTACATAACCAAGAGCGAACTAAATAATTGATGTGGTGTTTCGTCAATATGCAACTCGTTGCATATTGAGCTCCACTTAACTTGTAGTATTGTTTGTTGCACTTTGCCATGGCATGCCTCATTAAACCGGACATGCATCATACTTGGTTGTGCATCATGCCATGTTTATGTGATGGTTATTTACCATGTTGTTTGTTTCTTTCCGGTGTTGCTTCTTAGTTCCGGTAATGTTGCGATTGTGAGGATTCGTTCGACTACGTCCGGTTGTCTTCTTCATGGACTCATTCTTCTTCCTAGCGGGATTTCAGGCAAGATGACCGCTACCCTGGATTTCACTACTATCATTGCTATGCTAGTTGCTTCGTTCTATTGCTATGCTGCGCTACCTATCACCTGTTTATCAAGCCATCCCAAATTGCCATGAACCTCTAACCTTTGACACCATTCCTAGCAAACCATTGCTTGGCTATGTTACCGCTTTGCTCAGCCCCTCTTATAGCGTTGTTAGTTGCATGTGAAGTTGAAGATTGCTCCATGGTGGACAGGATTTTGTTGGGATATCACAATATCTCTTATATTATTAATGCATCTATATACTTGATAAAGGGTGGAAGGCTCGGCCTTCTGCCTAGTATTTTATTCCACTCTTGTCGCCCTAGTTTCCGTCATACCGGTGTTATGTTCCCGGATTTTGCGTTCCTTACGCGGTCGGGTGATTTATGGGACCCCCTCGACAGTTTGCTTTGAATAAAACTCCTCCAACAAGGCCCAACATTGGTTTTACCATTTGCCTCACCACCACCTATATTTCCCTTGGGAGTAATTAACCCAAGGGTCATCTTTATTACAGCCCCCCCGGGCCAATGCTTGTCTAAGTGTTGGTCCAAACTAGAGCACCGTGCGGGGCCATTCCTTGGCAACTTGGATTACGTTAGTTCCTGTATGCTTCGCTTATCCGGTGTTGCCCTGAGAACGAGATATGTGCAGCTCCTATCGGGATTGTCGGTGCATCGGGCGGTCTTGCTGGTCTTGTTTTACCATTGTCAAAATGTCTTGTAAACCGGGATTCCGAGTCTGATCGGGTCTTCCTGGGAGAAGGTATATCCTTCGTTGATCGCGAGAGCTTGTGATGGGCTAAGTTGGGACACCCCTGCAGGGTATAATCTTTCGAAAGCCGTGCCTGCGGTTATAGGCAGATGGGAATTTGTTAATGTCCGATTGTAGACAACTTGACACCCGATCCGAATTAAAACGCATCAACCGTGTGTGTAGCCGTGATGGTCGCTTTTCGGCGGAGTCCGGAAAGTGAACACGGTTTCTGGGTTATGTTTGACGTAAGTAGGAGTTCAGGATCACTTCTTGATCATTGCTAGCTTCATGACCGTTCCGCTTGCTCTCTTCTCCCTCTTATTTGCGTATGTTAGCCACCTTACTTGCTTAGTCGCTGCGGCAACCTCACCACTTTACCCCTTCCTTTCCCTTTAAGCTTTGCTAGTCTTGATACCCATGGTAATGGGATTGCTGAGTCCTCGTGGCTCATAGATTACTACAACAACAGTTGCAGGTACAGGTTTCGCCATGATCATGACGCGAGAGTGATGCTTGCTTGCATTGAGTTCTTCTTCTGCTTCTTCTTTGTTCAGGGGATAGGTTCTAGGTCGGCAGCTTGGGCTAGCAGGGTGGATGTCGTTTGAGTTTCTGTTTGTGTTTCATCCGTAGTCGGATGATGCTCTTATGTATGATGATGTTGTATTCGTGTGACATTGTATGCCTCTTGTATGTATCCCCATCTATTATATAATGTTGATGTAATGATATCCACCTTGCGAAAGCATTTCAATATGCGGGTCTATCCTTGGTGGGACCTTCGAGTTCCTTTTGGATAGGGTCGCATATTGGGCGTGACACCAGGTCTACCGAATGCGGGGCTTCCTCGTGATTCATTTTGAATACGATGGAGCCTCCTTGTTGCTCTTCAAGGTCTTCGACGCTGAGGGCCGCCGCCTAGAGTGCTGCCCCAGAGGAGGCAGTCAGGACATCGACGTGGCAGGGGCTAGGCCTGCCGTTCGCTTCCCCAACGGCTCCTCCGGCAGCAGTTGTGATGCTTGGGAGTCCGACGACTCTCCCGAGCTCTTCACGACTCCAGAGACGAGCAACGACAGCTACGTGCCCTCGAGCTCGTGCCGCGCCCGGAGCAAGGCGGCAGCATCAGGCCGTCACCGCGGCTGATCTGGATGGGGTTGGCGCTGGCCTCCCGTGTCCCACTATTGATGATGGCGTCGGCCATGGAGGCGCGGATAGTTAGGGCTCCTTAGGATTCTCATCTTTTGTTCCCTACGAGGAATCGGAAAAAGACACCCTGTGGGGGCTTGTAAAGGATCTCTGATGTATTTTGCTAATGTGATCCTTATTATGAAATTGTGCGAATGCTTGTCCTATCCCGCCTTGGTTCCCCCTTTCTAACCTCGCGAAGGTTTAGCGCTCTACGCTGATAGGTCTCGATCCCCAGGCAGGCTGCAGCCGTCACTGGTATGCCAGGTCGCAATGCCATGGTCAAGGCCAGGAGGTGAGCGGCCCGAGGTCCAGTAAGAGCCCCTGAGGCGCGATGCTCGGGAGGTCCCCTTTAGCGTGCAAGCAACCACCGAGACGTGAGAAAGGAATGCACGTTGCCGTCACAGAGCCGCATCAAGTGAGGGTTTTGCATTGCAGCGATTAGCTGTTCCAGGTGTGAAACTTATCTTGGTAATATGGAGCGGCTCCCTTGTGTTGCACCAGACTAGTGCGTCGATAGTTGTGGTGCAGCCAGGTTAGGCCCTCGTGAGCTTTCCCCTTTTCTTCCCCACACTCTCCTTCATGCTCTACGTCTTCAGGTCCCGTCCCTCGAGCGAGCTCAGCCGCCGCTGGTATGCCAGGTCGCGATGCCATGATCAAGGCCAGGGGGTGAGGGCTAGAGAGCCAGTAAGAGCTCCTGAGTCGCGATGGTTAGGAGCCCCCCTTTTAATGTGCAAGCGGATCACGTGGGAAAGAGAGAGAGAGCTCGTGGTGCCGCCCGCCATAGAGCTCAGGAGGTTCCTATAAATCAGCAAGAGGAAAGCACGGGTTGCCATTGTGATCGTGGGCCACCATTGGTTGCTTCGAGAGAGAGGTGAGGGCACTGAGGGCCTGGTGAGGTGACGCGTGCGAGGCTGCCGTGGGCCAGAGCTCGACCACTCAGGTTTGTCGACGTTGCAGGGATGGACCCATGTGCAAGCGTCGTGCTAGCATGAGTAGCTCCAGTGGTAGATGTCAATCAAACAAGCAATAATCACAGGCAGGTTAGGAATGAAAGGCAAATCAGCTTAGGTGAACGCAGAATGGATACATGCCACCGGGTCAGGCCCAAGCAGCTTGGGGATGATGCAGCCCGAGGGGCGCCCCCAGCAAGGTAAAATGAAGACACAAGAAAAAAGGGATACATGCCACAGGGGCGGACCCACACGGCCTGGGAATGATGCAGCCCTGTCGGAGTAATGGGCCACGGGTAGCCTTTCAAGACCTTGGGCTGACTTCGCCCCACAAGACTTCAGAATGAAGCACCGCCTTCCGGTGGCTGGCTGGCTCAACGGCCGGCTGCCCGAAGATGGCCGTGCACCAGCAGACGGCTCCAAGACAGGCCGACTCCTAGCAGACGGCCTCCGTAGAGGCCGGCTTCTAGTAGGCAGCCACCCTGCACCCTCAGAGTCTGCGCCCCTCATCAAGAGGAAAAGAGTGGGCGAGGCTATAGTATAGCCCCTCACCCTCGAATCCTAGGTTTGGCATGGCTGTAGTGTCCCGTACAGGCGGAGATCTTCGCACGACGCGACACTGTTGCCACTTCCCCCTTCACATCATTCCGGACAGGCGGAGCCCCGTTCCCACGACGGCCTGTCGGTACGGCCTACAGGCGGCGGGCCCTACCAGGCAGTGAGAGCCCAGAAGACGGCGGAGGCCAAACCAGCCGGACCCGAGGGAGGCCAGCTTCCAGCAGGTGGCAGTTCCTCCCTCGAGGCCCGTGCACCATTAGCCAGATGAGACGTGGTGTGGCTACAGTGGTCTCCCACAAGACAGCGGGGCTGTAGCCACGCTCCACTGACCAAGCCTGCGTCATTAGCGTCACGGCTACAGTGATCATCCACCAACCAGACCCACAACGGCGGGGGCGGCCTGTCGGCTCCGTACCAGACCAGTCGGTGGGGCCCACCAGGTGGCAGGCCCTAGCTACCGGCGGAGAAGCCGGCGACCGAAGACACTGACAGCCGGGTCCAGCACCCGGCCAGATTACCATTGTACCCCTAGGGGGTAGGCCTATATAAACCCCCCAGGGCACCCATGCAAAGGGTTCCCAACCTGTTAGAACTAGCCTCCACCCTAGTGGAAGAAGGGAGCTAGCCCTGCCTCCTTCTGCCTCTAGCATTCAGCTCGAGGAGCACCATTGTATTCACTAGTGCCTTAGTGATCATGCGGAGACCCCGCAGAGCAGGACTAGGGGTGTTATCTCCAAGGAGAGCCCCAAACCTAGGTAAAGTGTGCCGGCCTTTGTATCTACGCCTCATCCTGCTTCCAGGCACCGGCTACGTTCTACTCGCTCCCACCATGATAAGCCATCCTTTGGCATATGTCGCATCCAACCCCCGACATTTGGCACCCACCATGGGGCGAGGTGCATCATCGTCCGGAGACCTGCTCTGGACGGGAACCCTGTTTCTACCTGGCGAGTGTAGCCAGCCCAGCATGCCCGACGGCGTCAGCCTCGATGCGCTATACGGCATGGAGATCGCCTACACGGTGAGCTGCCTCGCCGACCTTGTTGGCGGGATCCGCCTCTCTGATGAGCCTGCATCCAACGCGGGCACTGACTGCCCCGAGAGTCGCCTCATTAGCCTCCTCGACCAGCTTCACGTTGCCAGCGAGCCTGCTGTGGACTTGGAGTCTGTTGGCTCCACCGAGCCGATGATCGTCGACTCCGACACGGTGTCGCTTGACGCATTCCCCACCAACGTGGTGGTCTACGACGAGCGCCTCCCCATAGCGCAGCGGCGAGAGCACCGTCACGGAGGTGCTTGTCATCTACAGCGGCGAGCACTCGGACGGAGGCGCTCGAGACCCACTCGATGCGGCGCTGCGAGACTTGTCAGCGCCCATCCCAGGAGACGCAGACGGTGAGACGCTGGAGGCACGCCGCGTCCAGCTCGTCGAAAGCGCCAACCGACTAGCCAGCATGCGACGCCTCTCGGAGGCCTACCAACGCGATATGGACCGAGCCGTCGGTGGCACGCTGGCTCCTGAGGGGCCTAGCCGCATCAGCTCAATCCGGCAGCATGGCGCGACCATCGCCAGCGTGTTCGGGACGGATCGTCCCATCTACACCATGCTTGTGGAGAACATCTAAGCATCCCAGGCAGTGACAGATGAGCTGGACAAGTACGAGGGCGACGAGCATCACCACATGACGGAGCGCATCCAGCAGCTCCTTGACACGGCCGCCGAGCAGCATGAAGCCTGCTGCCATGCCAAAGCGCTAGTCTGGCGGAACGACGAACCGCCTCCTCGACAGGATCATGGCGCGACATCTCGGACGCCGACTGGTAGCGCCCGCGGTAGAAGAGGCGATGAGTCGGCTGCCAAATGCAGTCGGGCTCACCTCTCCATTGAGTATGACGCAGACGGCCGTCCCCGATCTGTGGAGCGACAAGGCGCCCCGCTTCCCCCTCCGCCTCGCGGGGAAAGGCATCCTACTAACCCACCTGTCACGCACCCAACACTCGGCGACCGCCTTGGCTGCCGAGAAGGAGTCGGAGAGAATGACGCCCGCCATCGGATTGATCGCCTCAACCGATCCCTGGCGCTAGAAGAAGAAGACGCGTTGGGCCCGCCCTGTTTCGGCCCACGTATCCGAGATGAGCCTTTCCCTTGGGGGTTCACGCTCCCAAGAGATACGCCCAAATACACCGACTCCGTGAAGTCGGAGGACTGGCTGGTCGACTACTCCACGGCTGTCAGCATAGCAAATGGCAACAAGCGCGTTGTCGTGAAGTACGTCTCGCTCATGCTCCAAGGCACAGCCCGGACGTGGCTTAACATCCTAAAGCTCTGCAGCATCAATAGCTGGGTTCACTTCACCAAAGCCTTCATCCGCAACTTCACCAGCATGTACAAGCGGCTTCCCAAGCCCCATCAGCTCTCCTTGTGCTTCCAAGGGCCCAGCGAATCGACTCGCGACTATCTCATGCGCTGGCCTGAGCTGCACAACTCCTGCGAAGGCGTGCACGTGGTGCAGGCCATCGAGTACTTCACCGCCAGGTGCCAAGAGGGCACCCTCCTCAAGCATCGGCTTCTCTACGACGAGCCAGCAACGCTCAACAAACTGCAGATCATCGCCGACAAATACGCCACGGCCGACTCCTTCACGAAGGCGGAGATACAAGTCGACGCAACCGGCAAGGTAGCCCCACAGACTCCAAGGACTCCAGCTGGTGACACCACTCGGCGACAGCAACCAAGCAACAACAAGCGCAAGGCCATGCAGCCAGCTTCCACCAGCCAGCAGGTGGCGACAGTCGAGGACCAGCTGCCGGAAGTCCAGCCTGTGCCTAAGCGTCAGAAGGGCGGCAAGCCCAATTGGTTGCCATCCTTTTCGTACGAACACACTCTTGATGCACCCTGCAAGTTCCTTAGTGACGCAAAGCCGTACAACCACACCACTCGGAAGTGCCATTGGCTCACCAGAATCGCCAAGGGAGATGGACTCCTGCCTCCTTCGCCTGCCGGCCCGCCGCCTCCTCCACCTCAGTAGTTGGCGGTGCCAGTCGGTGCCATACAAGATGAGTATCCAGAGGAGCACGGAGCCTACGTTGTGTTCACCAGTGTGACCGACGACAGACGCATCAGACGGCAGCAATAGCAAGAAGTACATGCAGTGGCGTCAGATACTCCAGAGTTCATGCATTGGTCTGAGAAGCCCATCAGTTGGAGCCAGGCTGACCACCCGGAGGTGATGCCCTCTCTTGGTTCTTATGCGCTGGTCTTAGATGCCACCTTCACAACAGAGAGGCGGGCAGCTCGTTTCTCCCGAGTCCTGTTAGATGGCGGCAACAGCAGCAACGTCATGTACCATGACACAATTGAGAAATTGGGAATCAAGCAGAGGCAGCTTCACCCAAGCCGCACTGTATTCCATGGCATAGTCCCTGGTCTTTCCTGCTCACCAATCGGCAAGACCCAGATTGATGTTCTCTTCGGGGACAAAAATCACTTCCACCGAGAGCCAGTCTAGTTTGAGGTGGTGGACCTTGAGGGCCCTTACCATGTGCTACTTGGCCGGCCAGCTCTGGCCAAGTTCATGGCGGTCCCCCACTATGCTTACCTCAAGATGAAGACGCCGACTACCAAGGGAATCCTGACCGTTGTTGGAGACTACAAGTCGTCCGCCTGCGCTACAGACAACAGCCGGTTGGCCCCGTCCCTTGTGATTGCAGCTGAAAAGCGGCTCCTTAACCGGGTTGTGGCGATGGCAGGCAAGCAGCCGGAAATGTCACCCGCCCCTAAGGAGTCAGAAGTTGAGGGCTCGTTCAAGCCGGCAAAAGAAACAAAGAAGATACCCTTGGATCCAGAGCTCCCGGAGAGGCACGCAGTCATAGGCGCAAACCTTGACAGCAAATAGGAAAGCGAGCTCGTCAATTTCCTCCGTGAGAATCGGGACATCTTTGCATGGTCTCCCAAAGACATGTCGGGTGTTCCGAGGGATTTCGCCGAGCACAAGCTACATGTCCGACCTGACGCCAAGCCAGTCAGGCAGCCCTTGCGCCGCCTGTAAGAAGAAAAGAGAAGAGTTGTCGGAGAAGAAATAGCCCGACTTCTAGCCGCCGACTTTATCACGGAAGTATTTTTCCCAGAACGGCTGGCCAATCCAGTTCTTGTGCTAAAGAAGAATAAGCAGTGGCACATGTGTATTGATTATACCAGCCTCAACAAAGCTTGCCCCAAAGATCCCTTTGCTTTGCCAAGAATCGACCAAGTGATAGACTCCACAGCCGGATGCAAGCTATTGAGTTTCCTGGATGCATACTCAAGGTACCATCAGATCAAACTAAACCCGGCCGACAGGCTGAAGACCGCCTTCATCACACCATTAGGAGCCTTCTGCTACCTGACCATGATGTTCGGGCTTGCGAAATGCCGGCGTCACGTTTCAGCATTGCATGCAGAAGTGTCTCCTCAAGCAACTCGGCAGAAACGCCCACGTCTACGTGGATGATGTGGTGGTGAAGACGGAGAAGCAAGGCACGCTGCTGGAACACCTTAAGGAGACATTTGAGAACCTGCACCGATTTCAGATCAAGCTCAACCCGGAGAAATGCGTCTTCGGAGTACCAGCCGGCCAGCTTCTTGGCTTCCTGGTCTCATAGCGCAGCAGAGAGTGCAACCCTGTGAAGATCAAGGCCATTGAGAAGATGGAGGTGCCCACCCGACTACTGGACGTGTAGAAGTTCACCGGCCGCCTGGCATCAATCAGCCGTTTTATCGGTCTGCTGGGCGAGAAGGCTCTTCCCCTATATCAACTCATGAAGAAGACCACTTTTTTCAAGTGGAATTACTTGGCGGACGAAGCTTTCCGACAGCTTAAGAAGATGTTGACCACCCCGCCTATCCTGGCGGCTCTGACTGATAAGGAGCCCATGCACCTCTACATCGCCGCCACCAGTCGGGTGGTCAGCATAGTCATAGTAGTGGAGCACAAGGAGGAAGGCAGAGCACTGCCGGTCCAGAGGCCGGTGTATTACCTGAGTGAAGTGTTGTCCGCCTCCAAGCAAAACTACCCCCACTATCAGAAAATGTGCTATGGTGTGCACTTTGCCGCCAAGAAGCTGAAGCCTTACTTCCAAGAGCACCCAATTACTGTTGTCTGCACTGCTCTGCTTGCTGAGATCATTGAAAGCCGAGATGCTTCAAGCCGAGTGGCCAAATGGGCCATATATCTGCCCCCCTACACCATCTACTACCAGCCTCGCACCGCCATCAAGTCACAAGCACTAGCCGACTTCCTCGTCGACTGGGCCGAGACCCAGTACATGCCGCTAGCGCGAGACTCCACCCATTTGGCGGATGCACTTTGATGGTTCAAAGAGGCGCACCGGTTTGGGTGCCGACATCGTCATCATCTCTCCCAAAAGTGACAAGCTCAGATATGTGTTGCAAATCCACTTCGCCGCCTCCAACAAGGTAGCTGAATACGAGGCACTCATACACGGGCTCGGGCTTGCCAAGGAACTCGGCATTCACCGGATCCTGTGCTATGGTGACTCTGACTTGGTGGTCTAGCAGTCGTCAGGCGACTGGGATGCCAAGGATGAAAATATGGCAAGCTACCGCTTCCTCATACAACAACTTAGTGGATACTTTGATGGGTGCGAGTTCCTCCATGTGCTAAGAAATGACAACAAGCAAGCAGATGCCCTAGCACGGATTGGCTCCACCCGGCAAGCAATACCAGCCGGCATCGCCCTACATCGCTTCCTCAAGTCGTTTGTCAAGTCATCACCAGAGTCCGACTCCATCTCCGTGCCGGCCCCTCCTAAAGTATTCGGATCTGACTTGAGGGCCCTAGAAGCTGGCACCAGGACTTCGGCAGGCGGCCCGGGGACTGCTGCCGTTGCACCCGGCTCGGGGATTTCAGAGCCTGGCCCGGGGACTTCTTCAACTCAGGAGGCGGCAGCAAACTCCAACCCACTGCCTCCCAGCCCAACCGCCCTTATACAAGTTGCGGTCGTGGTAGTCGAAGAAATAGCAGCACCTTAATGGGCTCAACCCATCCTCAACTTTCTGGTGAACAAAGAGCTACCGACTGATGAGATCCTGGCCCGACAAGTGCAACGGCGGGCGGCAGCGTACACCATCGTCAACAAAGAACTGGTGCGGCGCAGTGTCACTGGTGTGTACCAGCGCTGCGTGGAGCCGGACCAGGGTCAAGCAATCCTCAAAGATATCCACCAAGGCGAATGTGGTCACCACGCGGCTTCAAGATCACTTGTGGCCAAAGCTTTCTGCCATGGTTTCTTCTGGCCGACTGCTCTAGAAGACGCCAAGGAGTTGGTCTAGAAGTGTAAAGGGTGCCAGAAGTTTCGTTCCAAGCCACACCTGCCGGCTTATGTGCTCAAGACCATTCCCATCGCCTGGCCCTTTGTCATCTGGGGGCTGGACATGGTGGGGACATTCAAGACGGCTCGCGGTGGCATGACTCATTTGCTTGTCGCTGTGGTCAAGTTCACCAAGTGGATAGAAGCAAAGCCAATTAAGAAGCTGAATGGGCCGATTATTGTGACTTTCATCGCCGACATCACCACTCGGTATGGCATACCACACAGCATCATCACCGACAATGGCACAAACTTCACCAAAGGAGCCTTGGCCCGTTTCTGCGTGACGCAGGGCATCCGACTGGACTTAGCGTCCGTTGCCCATCCGCAGTTAAACGGCCAAGTAGAGCGAGCAAACGACCTCATTTTGTCCGGCATCAAGCCCCGACTAGTCGAGTCTCTAGAGCGTTCGGCCGGTTGCTAGCTCGATGAGCTTCCGGCCGTCCTCTGGAGCCTGCGCACGACTCCGAACAAGTCAATCGGCTTCACGCCCTTCTTCCTCGTCTACGGTGTCGAGGCCGTCATCCCGACGGACATAGAATTTGACTGCCCACGAGTCACCATGTACACCGAGGTGGAGGCCAAAGAAGCACGAGAGGACGGCGTCGATCTGTTGGAACAGGGTAGGCTGTTGGCACTCAGCCGGTCCGCCATCTACCAGCAGAGTTTGCGTCGATAATACAACCGCAAAGTCAAGCCAAGATCCTTCCAAGAGGGAGACCTTGTGCTCCGGCTGATCGAGCGAACAACCGGCCAGCACAAGCTCTCGGCACCTTGGGAAGGCCCTTTTATTGTCAGCAAAGTGCTGGACAACGGTTCCTACCACCTGATCGACGCTCAGAAGCCCAGAGCACGCAAAAGAGATGACTCAGGCAAGGAGACAAAGAGGCCAAGGAACACAAACCTCCTCCGAAGATTTTACAGTTGAAAGCAGTATGTATCATGCTACCTTTTTGTATTAAGTACGAAGACTGCAGGTCCCCCGAGAAGAGCTCGGGGGCTACCCTCTTTTATCTATATGATAAGTGTTATTCCTGTGAATGTGTTGTTTTACTATTCTGTCTAGCACCGGGTTCGACCAGTCGGCCCGAAGGCTCGCCGCCTTCTGCTATATGCCGTCTCCTGCAGTCGGACACGTAGTGTGTCGGCACCAAAAAACTCCTCCTGTCAGAAGCCGCAGCTTGCAGAGTGACTGTACAGTGGGCAGGGGTTGCAAAGCAGTGCCCACATGAAAAATGGCTAAGGAAAAATATGCATATAGCCGGGGCCAGCATCCCGCCTCTTCGACCGGCTGCCGAGCAGCCGGCTGGCCGGCTTCTTCTTACCTTGCAGACACTCCAAACGGCTAAGTAATTGCCCTCCCACAAGTAGCTATGTACTCAACCCAGTCGCAGTCTGCAGAGCGGCTGTTTGGCTGGCAAGAGGGTAGCCAAGGGAGGGCGGCAAAGGAAAAAGCAAGGAGCAGAAAGCAAGAAAAGTTGGAAGTCGGCAAGCAAAACATAATTTGCGACAAAGGATATTTACATAGAAAAAGGCCCGTTGGCCAGCATTCAACAGAGTTTGATATACACCCCGTGAGTGGAATTGTGCAAATTTAATCAAAGTTTGTCGAGACTAACAAGCAAAAAAATAAAGACAACATCCTAAGGAGCGGCAGAGGGTTCCGGCTGGATGATGGAGCCGGCGGCGCCGGTTGGGGCAGCAGAGCGTTTCGGCTGGATGGCGGAGTCGGTGGCATCGTTCGGAGCAGCGGACGGCTGGACGAAAGAGTCGGCGGTGCTGGTCGGTGGAGCGGGCGGCTGGTCGATCTCCGCCTGGTCGCCTCCAGCAGCAGTCGGCACACTTGAGCGTGGATCGCTACTTGAGGCGCGGTCAGGTTGAGGCTGGCCATCTTCTCTGACCTCTGGCACGTCCTCCGACTCCTCCCCTTCATCGCTTGAGTCAATCACCTCGGCCGAGTCTTCACTGTCTTCTGGGTTCAGCCCGAACCACTCTAGCGGCGCCTCGGCGCCTTCGTCAACCAGCTCCCGGATGAAGACGCTGGTGTCAGTGTAGTCAGCGATCGCCGCCGCCCGCTTGACAAGGTCATCCTCCACTGCCACCAGCTCCGCCTACCCTCTAGCCGAAGCATGGTCAGCTGGGCTAGATCTAGCCTAGGGTACCATGCCTTGACGAATTCCAGAGCACGACGTGCTCCAGCCCGGGACGAGGAACCCTTCCAGGCCTCTAGGCGGCCGGCCGCCACCTCTAGCCAGTCGGCAGTCTGACTGGGAGTGTGCGGAGCCGACATGCCTGGCCAGAGGGCGGAGATCGCCTGGGCCCCGACGCGTTGAAGACGGTGTAGCATCTGGTGAGCCGGCCGAAGGCGGGCCTATATGCTGAGGAGCTGCTCGTTGAGGGTCCAGGGGGCGTCGGTAGCAATCTGCACGCCTTCCGCCCTCCGCTCCTGGCGATAAGCCTCGATGGCCTAGATCACGGCGACGGAGTGGCCTGGGAAGAAATCTGTTTGGGTGAAGGGCAAGACAGCCAGAAGTTAGAAGCCAGCAGTCGTCCTGAATAAAGGCAGATGATTCAAAGAAAGGAGAAACAAGAAGTTTACCGTCGACCATGTCCTCGACGTTGCCAAAGCCGGCGGTCAGCTGCGCCTCCTTGTCGGCCCAGGCGGAGTGCTCGATCTCGAATTCAGCGAGGAGGTCGGTCTCCTTCGTCTTCGCCTCCTTCTGGGCCATCTTGAGATGCTCCGTCTGCTCTTCCAGCTGCATGACCAGTCGGTCACGCTCCTCGGCCAGCTTGCTGCACTCCGCCTCCTTGACACGCAGTGCAGTGTTGGCCTCGCCCAGCTACTGCTGCAAGGCGGTGTTGGCTTCTGCGAACAGAGAAGAAGAAAGAACGTCAACATTCAGCAAGGAAGGGATGCAGTTGCCGGGGAGATCCAGCCCGACTGCTCAGCAGTCGGTCCAAATCTCAGGGACTACAGCCCGCGGGTGCGCTATCGCGCCCCCGCTGAGAAAGAAGTCATCAGTAGTCAACAAAGAAATACAATTACCGAGAAGATCCGGCCCGATTGCTCAGCAGTCGGCCCGAATCTTGGGGACTACAGCCTGCGGGTGCGCCAGCGCGCCCCCGTAGAGAAAGGAAGCCAATACTTACTCCGGCTCTCAGACAAGTTGCCGGTCTGCTTCTCCAGCTCCCAGACTCCAGAGTTGAAGGTGGCCGCGCGAAGGTTATGGTAATCTTGCAATAAGGATGTCAGATGGAGTTAGCACTTAGTACTCACAAGTTAAAGTTCCAGGTCGCCTGCTCAGCAGTCGACCCGAAACTTGGGGACTACACCCTGTGGGTGCGCTGGCGCGCCCCCACCAAGAAATAAGAAGATCAAAAATAAAGAAGAGAGAAGCTTACTCAGATGGTTGCTTGCGAGTTCAGAAATGCCTCGTTGCACCGCTTGAAGGCGTCGTCCTCAGCCTGGAGCTTGGCTTGGACGTCGAGGGCCGCCTGGTTCAAGGCTCCCGTCCCGCGTCCGCGCACCCAGCCAGAGGGCGCGGCGCTAGACGCCTCGGTGTCCGAGACCGACGAGCTCGCGGCGCCAGCCTCTAGTGGTCGCGGCACCGAGAACACCTTCGCAAGACGGCGGCGCACGGGACCGTTACCACCTCGTTCCCGGCTGGTGGCGCCGGCGGGGCGGCTGGCTGCCTGTCTTGTGTTCTGCTAGGCAGCGGTGGCGGAGGCACGATGACGTCCGGCATGGCAACGTCCCTGCCCTCCCTCTCCATGACCGGCTGCTCGTCGCCGGATCCCCAAGTCGTCGCCAAAAACTCTGGCAGAGGTGGCGCAAAATTCAGGGGAGTCACGAGCAGCGGCTCTTGGCGGCGCGCGGCCTCCGCAAGCCGCTCCTTCACCATAGCGTCAGCCTCCGCCTGCGCTAGCTTCCTCAGCGCGGACGCCTCCGCCTTGTCAGCCTCCACCTTCTCCAGGCGGGCGGCTTCCTGCTCCTCGCGCACCTCCCGCGCGTTTCGCTCATGCGCCTCCCGGAGGTCGGCGGCCGGATCGATTCGCCGGGTGGTGGTGGAGGTCTTCGCCAACCTAATGACCGATGCAGCGGCCAACTTGTTGAGGATGAGCAGGGCCCTGAGATAAGAGAGCAAAACAAAGAAGTTTTTTTAGGCCAGATCAACAAGAGAGGGGAAGCGTAAGAGAAATACATACGCCGACACCATGGGCGGCGCCTTCGGCTGCCTCTGGAACTTGGCCACCTTCCCCGCAGCCTCTTTCCGCCTGGCCTCCATGGCCGGATTCTTGGGCTTCTTCGGCACACTACCGAACAGGGCGATGCCCTGTTTCCGCTTGCGCTTGCCGCCTCGAGAAGACGGCCCAGCGGAGGGGCCCGCGCCTATGTTGGCGGTGCTCCGGGCAGGGTGCAGCTCGTCTTCCTCGTTGTCATCGTCCGGCCAGGTATCCTCGCCGCCTCCTTCCTCGGAGCCGCCTGCTCCATCGCCACTGCCTATGGTGTCGTCCTCCAAGGCGGCCGCCCCCAAGTCGGGGTCGTCCTCTTCGCTCACCCCCCGGTCCGGATGGTGTCACCACCCGACCCCATGATGGTGGTCGTCGCCGAGGACATGTAGATCTGAGCTCCAAAGAAGGAACAACTTCATAACAAGATCAAGATTAAAGCAAGAACCAAAAAGAAGAGACTAAGAGACTTACGGCAGATGGCGGGTTGTCGTGGGAGTACGGCCGCTTCCCGAACCGCCAGGACCCCTCCAACACCTTGAGGTCGGAGATCTCGTTCACCATCCGGGCCACCTCGGTAGTCGGCATCTCCTTCGTGCACATACGGCTCGGGTCGCGGTGCCCGCTCATCCGACAGATCAGATGAGGACAGCCTTGGAGCGGGAGAACCCGGCGCTCGATGAAGGCGATCAATAGGTCGGACGCCACAAGGCCCTCCGCCTCTGTCAGCACCTGGAGCCGACTGATGGCGGCAGCCGTGTTAGTCGACATGGGCTTTGACTTATAGCCCCAGTTGGGCCGAGTCCCAATAGGGGGGCCGGCCTCATAGGGTGTCAAGTTGATGAAGTCGACTGCAGGGTCAACATTCTCCATGTAGAAGTAAGATTGCAGCCACAATTTCACCGAATGTGACAACTTGATGACCGGGAAGGCGTTCTTCTTCGACGGTCGGCGAACGGTGACGAATGCGCCGCACTCGGCCGCCGTCTCCTTGGTGGAGGTGCCCGGTTTTGCGTAGAAGAAAGCTCCCCACAGCTTGATGGTGGGGAGGATGCCGAGGTAGCCCTCGCATGCCGTGATGAAGGCGTACAGCAGCATCACGGTGTTGGGCGTCAGGTGGTGCGGCTCGATGTGGTTGAAGTCCATGAACGAGCGGAGGAACCCGCTCACCGGGAGGCCGAAGCCCCGGAGGAAATGCGAGCGGAAGACGACCCGCTCGTTCCCCTGCGGCGCCAGTGAAATCTCCTCCTGCGGTGGCACCCGCACCTTGACGAAGGCCGTGTTGGGCATCCGGCGCATGGCCTGGAGGAAGGTGAGGTGATCCTCGATCACTGTCGAGCCGTCCCATTCTCCGCCCTTCTCGCCCGCCATGGCGTCCGAGCGGAGCTGCGGGGTGCGGAGGAGCTCGACGACGGCGGGCTGAGGCAGCGCTACGGCAGGCACTGAGCAGCAGCATCAAAGAGAAAGGAGGAAGAAAGAGTGGGGAGGAGGGCGCGCATGCTCCGCCGCTCCCCTACCTCCCCCTACTTATAGCCCTCGGGCTGCGAAGCCGAGGGGGCGGGACGTGGGATCGTGGGATTAACTACGCCCACGAACCCACGACCCCCGATTACTACGCAGACATACTGTGCAGTAACTCTTGCGGGAATTGCATTCGCCCTCCTCGGCCGCAACGGATCCGCTCGCGTGCCGAGGCCAAGTAGTGGCAGGCCTGGCCCGCTGTCATGTCCCATCGAGAGCATGGGGCGGCAGGTTGGCCAGGCTGACGTACGCCGCGTGGCGTGCTCATGGCGGGCGGCAGGCCTGGGGAAGCTTAGCAGGCACGCCATCTATTTCCCGCCTTGGTATTAGAAATCAGCGGATGAGCCCGCCTTGTCAAAACGGTTCCGGCAGCCGGTGTGTCACCAGGCGGGCTGAGTGTTCATTCCAAGCACGACAAGAGGGGAAGCTGCTGAGACTCCACGGCCTGTCAACCGCGACGCCTCACCAGCTAAGGGGACTACTGTCGGAGTAATGGGCCACGGGTAGCCTCACCCGAGCCCCTTAGCCTTTCAAGACCTTGGGCCGACTTCGCCCCACAAGACTACAGAATGAAGCACCGCCTTCCGGTGGCCGGCTGGCTCAACGGCCGGCTGCCCAAAGACGACTGTGCACGAGCAGACGGCTCCAAGACAGGCCGACTCCTAGAAGACGGCCTCCGTATAGGCCGGCTTCTAGCAGGCGGCCACCCTACGACCTTAGAGTGTGCGTCCCTCATCAAGATGACAAGACTGGGCGAGGCTACAATATAGCCCCTCTCCCTCGAATCCTGGGTTTGGCATGGCTAGAGTGTCCCGTACAGGTGGACATCTTTGCATGACGCGACACTGTTGCCACTTCCCCCTTGACGTCATTCCGGACAGGCGGAGCCCTGTTCCCATGACGGCCTGTCGGTACGGCCTGCAGGCGGCAGGCCCTACCAGGCAGTGAGAGCCCGGTAGACGGCGGAGCCAGACCAGCCAGACCCGAGGGAGGACGGCTTCCAGCAGGCGGCCAGTTCCTCCCTCGAGACCCGTGCACCATTAGCCAGATGAGATGTAGTGTGGCTACAGTGGTCTCCCATAGACAGCGGGACTGTAGCCCCGCTCCACTGACCAAGCCTGCGTCATTAGCGTCACGGCTATAGTGATCAGCCACCAACTAGACCCGCCAGCGGCGGGGGCGGCATGTTGGCTCCGTACCAGACTAGTCGGGCCGGTGGAGAAGCTGGCGACCGAAGACACTGACAGCCAGGTCCAGCACCAGGCCAGATTACCATTGTACCCCTGGGGGGTAGGCCTATATAAACCCCCCAGGGCACCCATGCAAAGGGTTCCCAACCTGTTAGAACTAGCGTCCACCCTAGAGGAAGAAGGGAGCTAGCCCTGCCTCCTTCTGCCTCTAGCATACAGCTCGAGGAGCACCATTGTATTCACTAGTGCCTTAGTGATCATGCGGAGACCCCCAGAGCAGGACTAGGGGTGTTATCTCCTAGGAGAGCCCCAAACCTGGGTAAAGTGCACCAACGTTCGTCTTTACGCCTCATCCCGCTTCCAGGCACCGACGACGTTCTACTCGCTCCCATCATGATAAGCCATCCTTTGGCATATGTCGCATCCAACCCCCGACAAGCCCTGAGGTTGCTCCCAGCTAAAATGAACTTTAATGATGTCACCTGGTTCCATTGCAGAGGGGGTGTTGGAGCAGCTGAAGATGCACGGTGAGGAGGCCAATCCTCACAAGCCGCTGGAGCCCTGAGCCTAGGGAGGCTCTGCGGGTCCAGGTGGCTCCTCGAGGACCGTCTTCATCTCCGCTAGGACCGCGTGGTGCTTGGCCTCCTAAGCCGCCAGAATGCTCCGTGGGTGATGCTGGAAGGTGGCAGCCGCGTTTGACAGGCCGAAAGGCATGCGAACATAGCTGTGTGGCGGACCCTTGCAGTGTCCCACATGCGAAGGCCAGAGGCGCTCCTGAGATGCGGCCCGGTTTAGCCCTGGGACATCGATGCAGACGCGTAGCCCACCATCCTCGCCTGGATGGGGGGCCATGCCAGGCAAGCGGCGGTCGCCGCGCATGGCTCTTGCTTCCTGAAGCTCCTGAGTAGCCTTGGTGATGAACTCCTGAACGTTGAGCTTTCCATGCCCTGAGACCTCCTGAGGGAAACGTGCCACGAAGCACACCTCCAAGTGGTGCCCGAGCGTCTCCCTTGTGATGTTGGCAAGGTCCGAGGCCCTGTAGAAGAGAACCCCCGAGCCATGCCTGAGGAGGGCGTTGGGCGCGCCTTCCTATGCGATGGAAGGAGGTGCCCCTTGCACGGGCGCTGATCCTGATGCGGCACCTCTTGGGATGAGAATCTCCCGAGGCCTTGAGCTGAGCGGTGTCTTCTTCTTCTTGGGGACTACCTCAGGAGGATCCTCACTCCTGCTGTCTGGGTCCTCGATTGAGGCAGCTTGGAAGGCGCGCTCGAGGGAGCACACTGCATCTCTCTCTTCGCAGGGGACCGTGATGATTCCGCCACTTCCTGGCATCTTGAGGACATTGTAGCCATGGTGGGTGACCGCCATGAACTTGGCCAGGGCGGGATACCGGAGGATGGCATTGTATGGCAGGTGGATGTGGGCGACATCGACGTCAATGAGCTCGGTGTGGTAGTTGTCACGCTGGCTGAAGGTGACATGGAGGCGGACCTGCCCTATCAGAGTGGTGGAACCGTTGGTGACTCCTGAGAAAGGCTTGGTCGGCTGGAGCTGATCGTATGGCACTTGAAGGTTGTCGAACATCTCGACGGACAAGACGTTAAGCCCTGCGCCACCATCGATGAGGGTCCTGGTGACTTGCACGTTGCTAATGACTGGGGAACAAAGCATCGGGAGGACGCCAGCAGTAGCTGCGCACTTGAGTTGATCTGCCAAGCTGAAGGTGATAGCACACTTGGACCACCTGAGCGGGCGCGTGGCCTCGAGCTTGGGGAGGACTGCATTCACCTCGCGAGCAAAGTGCTTGAAGATGCGCTGAGAGGCTGGGGCCTGAGCTCCGCCCAAGATGCAAGCGATAGCGCGCGGTTCCTAGAAGCCCCCAGCCCCCTCGTTATGGTGATGGTCGTCATTCCTTCTTGGCGGTGGCGGTAGAGGAGGAAGGCCTGCATTCCCCTGCTAGTGGTCCTCGCAATGCTGATCCCTCCAGGTGCCCTCGCAAGGCTGATCCTGCCAACGATCCTCGCGAGGTCGGTCACGCCACTCTTGACGAGGGCCATGGTCGTCCCATCATCCTCGACCATGTCCTCCTCCTCGGCCATAGCCCCGGTCGTTGCGCTCGGGGCGTTGGCCGAAGCACCCTTCTCGGACGTCCCTAAGCTCCTGGCATTTGGTGTTATGGTTTGGAGGTTGTGGTAGGTGCAGAACAGGCGGCTGCCCTTGGAAGACTGCGACTGTTCCCAGCCGCGCTTTGTGTCTGGTTCTGGTGCAAGAATGGCTGCTCCTTTGTGCTTCACGTCCTTGGCCTTGGCCTTCTTTTCTTCTTTGTCAGCAGCTGGAAGCTCGAGGAGGGAGAGGCGTCCTTCCTCGGCTCTTGCACACTTGGTCGCCAGGTTGAACAGCTCCAGAGACGTGCACAACTTCTCATGGATGGTGAGCTCCTCCTTCATCTTGATGTCACGGACGCCATCAGAGAACGCTGAGATGATGGCCTCATTCGTCACCTTGGGGATCTTGAGGCGGGCGCCGTTGAAGCGCTGGATGTATTTCTGCAGGGTCTCCCCAGGCTGTTGCTTGATGTGGCGCAGGTCACCGTGGACGGAGGGCGGTCGCGAGTGCCCTGGAAGTTGGTGATGAAGCGGTTGCGCATCTCGTCCCAGGAGGAGATCAAGCCGGGAGGCAGGTTCAGGAGACAGGTGCGGGCACCGTCCTTGAGCGCCATGGGAAACCAGTTTGTCATGACCTTCTTGTCTCCGTTGGCCGCCTTGATGCCTAGCTCGTAGAGCTGCAAGAGCTCCGCTGGGTCGGCGGTGCCATCATAGTGAGGAGGCTGGTCCATCTTTAACTTGCCCGGCCAGGCGACGCTACGCAGCTCAGTGGTGAAGGTGCGGCAACATTCTGTGGTCACCGGAGCCCTTTGCTGATGCGGAGCTTGCTCTTGATAGTACTCGCGCGCTGCTGCCAGGGGCGGCACACGGTCTTGTCGCGCCGGGACGCGGTCTTGTCATGCTGGTGCAGGGAGCATGGGAGCGCCTTCTTGAGGTCGAGGGATTTCTTGGCAGCTTGTTTCTTGTCGCGCGGGCGCTGGATGCGGAGGGTCACGTCCAGGAGCCACACGCCTTGGAGCCAGGGCGCCGTCTTGGGGGAGAGGTGGCGGAGGCGCTCCCTGAGTTGCGTCGCCCATGCCTGACAGAGAGCGAGGCAGCAAGAGGGACGGCGCGGGAGAACCCCCTGCGGCGCTGATGAGCTCGGTGATGCGAGCGAGCCATTATTCATAGAGGACGTCGACGGGGCGGTAGTGTGGGAGCTCACGTGCCAGGAGCAATGCGGCATGCGCGTCCGTGGGAGCACGACGAGCATGAGATGACGAACCAGTACGGGTCAGTCACGGAGTGGCGGTGCGGCCTTCCCACCACATCGAAGAGTGCAACGAAGATGCTTGCTGCTTGTTCCCCGCCGAGAGGGTGGCGGTGTTGGCGGCAGGCGATGGAGAATGATGAGGAGGCCCGTCGACAGGAGCCGTCTAGGCAACGCGAGGGCGAGAGCAGCCCGGCGCTCGGCGCGGGCTCAGCGAGCGTCAGCCATGGATGCGACGAAGCGATGGGACGCAGATCGGCGGAAGGAAGATTCCGGCACACCCCTACCTTGCGTGCCAAATGTCAGATATCGGGTTCCAGCAAAACCCTTAAGGTTTGAACTCTGTGATGTGCACGAAGATCTCCTCCTACCGAATCTTGCTCTCTGCCTCGCCATGATCCCTAAGCTAGATGGATGAACAACACAAGAGACACATGGTTTATACAGGTTCGAGCCACCATTGTGGTGTAATACCCCACTCCTGTGTGTGGTAGTGGATTGCCTCTGGCGCTGATGATGAATAGTACAGAGGAAGAACAACCTCACAAGGAGAGGTGTTCTTGGGCTGGCGTGGTGTGTGGATGAACTTAACTTCCTTTCTCTACTATGGTGGCTAGCTCTATTTATAGAAGCCCTGGTCCTCTTCCAAAATATTGAGCGGGAAGGGATCCAACAACGGTCATTTCGAAAGGGGACAGCTAGTACAAGCTATCCTGACTAAAGATGGTCTGCGCCTGCCAAAGGTGCTGGTGATGACACCGTCTTGGGCTCCATGGTGACTGTCGGCATTCTGGGAATGGGGGTCCCCATACTTGCCTGCCTGTGGCCTGCATCATGTCTCACCGGCGGCCCAGTACGGCCCGTCTTCATCAACCCAAGCTCAATACCCTTGCGAGGGGCCAAGCCTCGCGGGGTGGACGGCACAAGGCCTCCTCAGGGGCGGCCTCACCAGGTAGGCTCGCGAGGAGGCGGAGAAATCAAGTCAAGGAGTACCTTGCGAGGTGCTCATGATGCAAGCCATGACGATCAAGACCAGGCGGGCTCCAGGCGGGCGCCAGCCTGCACAGTGTCCTTGTTTCCTCTTTGGTGCAAAGGGGGAAAGCGCAGGCGCGGAGTACCGAGGCGTCAAGCAAATGTTTCCATATTGGTGCAACGAGACCAAGACCAGCAGAGCGGCAGGACGGAGGTCACCGTGGAGCCCAAGACGGCGCCATCACCAGTGCCTTTGGCAGTCGAAGACCACCTTTAGTCAGGGTAGCTTGTACTAGCTGTCCCCTTTTAAAATGGCCGTTGTTGGCTCCCTTCCCGCTCAATATTTGGGAAGAGGACCAGGGCCTCTATAAATAGGGCTAGCCACCATAGTAGAAGGCATCTAGATCTCACCCAGAGCCAGGAGAGACGGAGCAATTCCTCTCCAAGGGCACCACCACAAGAACACCCCTCGCGAGGTTGTTCTTCCTCTATACTGTTCATCATCAGCCCAAGAGGCAATTCACCACACCACACACAGGAGTACGGTATTACACCACAATGGTGGCCCGAACCTGTATAAACCCAGTGTCTCTTGTGTTGTTCATCGTGCTAGTTTATATTCGTGGCGAGGTTTTGGGGCGTGTATCGGTATGGAGAAGATCTTCGTGCGCACACCAGAGTGCGAACCTTAAGGGTTTTGGCGACACCCAATATCCAACATTTGGCGCGCCAGGTAGGGGTGCGCCGAAGCTCTCCCTTCTGTCGACCTGCTCTCCACCAACACCGCGCTCCGCCCTCATGGCGGACAACACGCCACCGGCTCCAGCGGCCGATGCCAGCGCTGGGGCCAGGGGGCTCCGAGCCTTGGCCCCCGCCTTGCGGCAGGTGCAGTGGCCGCACAAGTTCAAGCCAGAGATGCCACCGTGCTACAACGGTGCGGCGGACCCGCTAGCTTTCCTGCTGGCATACGAAGACGTCGTCCTCAAGGCCGGAGGCGACGACAAGGTCATGGCCAACTGGTTTCCGATGGCCCTCACCGGCGTCCCGCGTGTTTGGCTGCTCCACGTGCCAACAACTTCTGTGGCCTCCTTGGAGGAGCTGCGCAACGTCTTCCTCACCCACTAAATTGCGTCGGTGCCCCCGGTCATCGCAGCTCTCCTGGGCGGCTCGGAGGCGCCACCCTCGGGCCGCCACGTCAAGCCGTTCGTCCGCCAGATCGGTGCCGCCCTCACGCGGCAGGGAGCTCCTCCGGGTTGGGCGGCACCCAAGGCCGACCTGACCTTCAACTCGGTCGATCACCCCGTCAACACTGCCTGCTCGGGTGCGCTCCCAATGCTTTGCATGCCCACCATCTGCCAGGTGGCCATCACCAGGACCCTCATCAACGGCGGCGCCGGCCTCAACGTGCTCTCGGTGGAGGCCTTCAGCCTCCTCCATGTACCGTTGCAACGGCTCCGACCCAGCAAGCCCTTTTCGGGCATCAGAGGCGGTACCTCTAGCTCCCTGGGGCAGATCTGCCTTCTAGTGACCTTCAGCACCCATGACAACTTTTGCACGGACCTGGTCAACTTCGACATCGCGCACATCAGCCTCCCGTACAACTCCATCCTCGGGTACCCCGCCTTGGCTCAGTTCATGGCAGCAACCCATCCGGCCTGCAACCTCATGAAGATGCCCGGGAGCAGCGGCGTCCTCACCATAGCTGGAGATACCAAGGATGCTCTGCTGGCACTCAAGCTTGCCCTCAAGCCAGCCGTAGCAGTGCAGCCTGCCGACACCGACACCTCCAAGGCCAAGGAGGCTGCAGCGACCAAGAAGAAGCAGTTATTCACCCAGGACAAGGCGGAGACCAAGCAGGTACCAGTTGATGAGGACGGATCCTCCGGCGCCACCTTCAACATAGGTGCCAATCTCGACCCTGACCAGGAGGAGGCACTAGTAGAAATTCCTGCACTCGAACAAGGAGGTGTTCGCGTGGGAACCCAAGTAGCTAGCGGGGGTCCCAAGGCAGGTAATTGAGCATCACCTGAATGTGTGCCCCAATGTACGCCCCATGAAGCAGAAAGCAAGGAGGCAGTCCACCGAGAAGCAGGCCTTCATCATCCAAGAAACCCGCAAGCTGGAGGCGGCAGGTGTTATTCACGAGGTTCGCTACCCCGAATGGCTGGCAAACCCTATTGTTGTGCCGAAAAAGGGAGGAAATGAGCGCATGTATGTTGACTTCACCAACCTCAACAAGGCCTGCCCTCAACATCCGTTCCCACTCCCTCGCATCGACCAAATTGTCGACTCCACCGCCGAGTGCGACCTGTTGTGTTTCCTGGATGCATTTTCGGGCTATTATCAAATCAAGATGGCGGTAGAAGACGTGGAGAAGACGGCTTTCCTGACCCCCTGTGGGGTATACTGCTACACCTACATGTCGTTCGGATTGCGCAACGCGGGGGCAACCTTCCAGCGACTGATGCACATCGTCTTGGGCTGGCAGCTCAGGAGAAACGTTGAGGCTTACATCGACGACATTGTGGTGAAGTCTCGGGAGGCGAAGACCTTGATCTGGGACCTGGAAGAGACCTTCGCGAGCCTCTGTGAAGTGGACCTGTGGCTCAACCCGGAGAAGTGCGTGTTTGGCGTTCCTTATGGCAAGCTTCTGGGCTTCCTCGTGTCCCACAGAGGAATTGAGGCCAACCCAGAGAAGGTCAAGGCAATCGAAGACATGAGTCCGCCGCAAACCCTCAGAGAAATGCAGAAGCTCGCTGGTCGCGTAACTACTTTAGGATGCTTCATCTCCAAGCTGGGGGAGCGCGCCTTGCCTTTATTCAAGCTGAGGAAGAAGAAGGGCCTGTCAGCGTTCTGGGAACGGGGGTCCCCAGACTTGCCTGCCTGCGGCCTACGGCGTGGCTCAAGGGGCGGCCCAGCGCGGCCCATCTTCATCAGCACGAGCTCAAGACCCTTGCGAGGGGCCAAGCCTCGCGGGGTGGACGACAGGAAGCTTCCTCAGGCACGGTCTCGTCAGGCTGGCTCGTGAGGAGGCGGAGAGATCAAGGCGGGGTACCTCACGAGGTGCCTATGATGCAAGCCATGACGACCAAGGGTGCCAGGCGGGCGCCAGCCCGCGCAGTGTCCTCCTTTCCTCTTTGGTGCAAAGGGAGCAAGCGCAAGCGAGAGCATCAAGCAAAGGCATCCGTTTCGGTGCAACAAGACCAAGACCGTCGCAACGGCAGGAAGGAGGTCATTGTGGAGCCCAAGCCGGCGTCACCACCTGAGCCTTTGACAGGCGAGGACCAACTTTAGTCAGGATAAGTGTACTGGATGTTCCCCTTCAAAATGGCCAATTGTTGGCACCTTCCCGCTCAATATTTGGGAAGAGGCCCAGGGCCTTTGCCTATAAATAGGACTAGCCACCCACAAGGTAGGACATGGAGAGGGAACTAGCAGAAAGAGCGACTGAACTCCCCCTAGCAGTTCATCGCACCAGCCAAGAATAGACCCTCACGAGGCTGTTCTTCCTTGTATTGTTCATCATCAGCCCAAGAGGCAATCCACCACACCACAAACTAGAGTAGGGTATTACACCACAATGGTGGCCCGAACTAGTATAAACCCTGTGTCTCTTGTGTTGTTCCTTTCATAGCTTAGATCCTAGCGAGGCGACGAGGTGCAGGTAGGTAGAGGGCGAAATCTCCGCGCGCACCCCAGTGTTCGAATCTAGAGGGTCTGTCGGAACCCGAAATCCGACATTTGGCACGCCAGGTAGGGGTGCGCCGGAATTCGTCTTCCGCCGCCCTGTTCTTCACCGACCGTTGCATCCATGTCAGACGCTCATCGGGCCCGCGCCAAGCATCGAGCCGCTCTCGCTTCCCGTGTCGCCCAGATGGCCCCCGTCGGCGGCCGCCCCCGCCGTTCCCCGTCGCCTGCTGTCAACGCCGCCACCGGCCCGGCGGGGAACGAGCAGCAAGCATCGTCCCAGCATCCGTCCGTGAGGCGAGACGGCTGCACTGCTACTCCCTCACTCGCCCCAGCTGGTTCTTCGTCCCGCGCACTCCGCACGACCATAGAGGCTCGAGCTGCGCTCATCACGGCAAACGAGCTCCTGCGCTACCGCCCAGTCGACGACGTCTACGAAGAGTGGCTCGACCGCATCGCCGAGCTCGTCCGCGCCGCAGGGGGCTCCCCCGCACCGTCCTTCTCGCTGCACCGCGCCCCGCCCCACGCGGGCAAGGAAGCTTTGAGGGCGCCTCAACCGCCTCCCCCTCAACAAGGCGCCCTGGCCCCAAGGCGCGTGGCCCCTGGGCGGAACCCACTCCGTCCGGCGCCAGCGCAGCGAGAGCAGAGTTGCCAAGAGGTCCCTCGCCCCCAAGAAGCTGCCAAGTGCTCCCTGCTCCGGTCTGTCACGACCACGCTCCTGTTCCAGCACGCCAAGACCCCGCGCTGCTCCCAGCTGTAGCGCATGGGGACCCACAAGACCAAGCTCTTCGTCACCAAAGGCCTCCCGTGGCCAGAGCAGGGTGCCGCGCGTTCACCACCGAGCTGCGCAGCGTCGCGTGGCCCGGCAAGTTCAAGCCAGACCTGCCTCCCCACTACGACGACACGGCCGACCCTGCGGAGTTCCTCCAGCTCTACGAGCTGGGCATCGAAGCCGCCAACGGGGACGAGAAGGTCATGGTGGAACACCCACGATGCGGCTATATCTCCCACGTGTCGAAGCACGACTTAGAGGCATAACCGCATGGTGGTTTTGTCGCAAGAAGGGTCATCTTCACACAATCCCATGTAATGAACAAGAATGGGATAAAGAGAGTTGGCTTACAATCGCCACTTCACACAATACATAAATTAAGATCATACATCATTCAAATACACTCATAGACCGGCTACGGTCAAGTTCAAATGAAAAGAAGACAAGCCCAAATGATAGATCCCCGATCGCCCCGACTTGGCACCTCTACTGATCATCTGGAAACGAAACATAGTAATGACCAAGGGCCTCATCAAATACCCATTTAAGCTCAGTTGCGCCATCTGCGCCAGTATCCTCGGCACCTGCATCTGTTTTGGTAGAATCTGTGAGTCACGAGGACTCAGCAATCTCACACCCACGAGATCAAGACTATTTAAGCTCATAGGTAGGCAAAGGGGGTAATATGGTGGAGCTGCGGCAAGCACTAAGCATATATGGTGGCTAACATACGCAAATGAGAGCGAGAAGAGAAGCAGCGCATCGGTCGAGAAGCTAGAAGCGATCAAGAAGTGATCCTGAAACTACTTACATCAAACATAACACAAACCGTGTTCACTTCCCGGACTCCGCCGAGAAGAGACCATCACGGCTACACACGCGGTTGATGCATTTTAATGAAGTCAAGTGCCAAGTTATCTACAACCGGACATTAACAAATTCCCATCTGCCACATAACCGCAGGCACGGCTTTCGAAAGATTATATACCCTGCAGGGGTGTCCCAACTCAGCCCATCACAAGCTCTCACGGTCAACGAAGGATATACCTTCTCCTGGGAAGACCCGATCAGTCTCGGAATCCCGGTTCGCAAAACATTTCGACAATGGTAAGACAAGACCAGCAAAGCCACCCGACTGTGCCGACAAATCCCGATAGGAGCTGCACATATCTCGTTCTCAGGGCACACCGGATGAGACAGGCTACGAGTAAAACCAGACTTCGAGTTTCCCCGAGGTGGCCCCGCAGGCGGCTCAGTTCGGACCAACACTCGAAGGAGCACTGGCCCGGGGGGGTTAAATAAAGATGACCCTTGGGCTCGCGAAAACCCAAGGGAAAAGGGCTTAGGTGGCAAATGGTAAAACAAAGCTTGGGCCTTGCTGGAGGAGTTTTATTCAAAGCAAACTGTCAAGGGGGTCCCATAAATCACCCAACCGTATAAGGAACACAAACTCAAGGAACATAACACCGGTATCACGGAAACTAGGGCGGCAAGAGTGGAACAAGTCACGGAAACTAGGGAAGGATAATGCACCCGCGGGGGATCGAACCCGGGTCTCCCCGGTGTGGTACTGCAACGGCAACCACTGGGCTAGCTAGGCGCTACTGGTAAGGAAAGGGGTTCGGCCCCTTTTAGATAGACACCAGATCAAGCTCCTCTGTTGCAAACAGAGAAGACGACGGCGCCGGCGAGGGAAACAGCGGCAACCACTAGGCTACAGGGACTCTGGCGGGCGTGCGGGAACATGTGAAGGCGCGGGAGCGCGTGGTTGCTGCTTGTGGAGTCGCGCGTGCGCGTGTACTCGGGCACGAGCGGAACAGCGGAGGTGCCGGGCGAAGCGAGCGGTAGAGGAGCTCGTCGAAGCTGCGGGAGGCTTGCGGTGTGCGCGAGAGACGTGAACGAGTGTCGTGAGCGAGCTATGGGAGCATGACAGAGGGGATCCAAAGCGGGGACACGCAACCACGCAACGGTGGAACAACACTGCACAAATAAATTCAGAGATCACCGCAGCACTGCGAGCACGGGAAAGACATGGATCGGATGCGCCCTACGAGTGCCTAAATGCCATGGGAAGGATGGGAGAGGGAGGTGCATTACCAAGCTCACCCAAGGACACGAAGTGGTCGACGGAGACGAGCTGACGGCGACAAATTGGAGCTCTGAACCTTGGCGCGGTCCTGACCAAGAGGAAGGTGGAAGCAGAGGACGTCGAGGAACTCGTCGTCCGGGGCACCATAGTCGACGTCGTGGAAGGAGACGACGACGAGGAAGAAGAAGGACACGATCTACGGGGGTGGGGGTGGCCGGAGAGCACGCCGGTGACGAGGTGCGCTCTCAAGTGCGCTCGGGACGAAGCGGTTGTGGTGGATCTGGTGGTTCTACTCACCTGGCGGCGGCAACGAGAGGAAGAGGGAAACCCTAGAGGTTGTGTGGACAAGGAGAGGGGTTAAAAGGGAGGCTAGGGCAACGGGTGGAGCACGGCATTGACGTGGCCATGGCCATGTGCGCGCCCGGCGTGAGCTTGACGAAAAGGTGAGGGGCGGGTGCGTTGTAGCCAGAGGTTGGCTAGTGGGGGCACGGGTGACACGTGGGCGTACGAGCGCCTGGGTAGCATCACGGCTGGGTGAGAAACAACGAGGGCGCGAGCGGGAGAGCGTGCAAACGGGCTGGCAGGCTGCGCTGGCTGGGCTGGCGGGCAGGAAAAAGCCTCGGCTGGGCTGCGGGAGGCCCAGGGGGGGCTGCTGCGCTGTGCTCTTACTTTTCTATTTGTTCAGACAGAAATAGAAACAGAAAAAGCACAGGGTAAAAGGAGAGGAGTTGGAGTATAAAGAAAATATTCTCAAGCTCCTGGAATTATCTACTATTTGAATAAATTGCATTGGGCATTTTTAGAGGTAGAAAAATAAGACAAGTTTGAATTATATTCAAACTTGTGTCTTTTTGAACCTGACCAAAACAACTTCAAATAAGGAGATATTTGTCAGAGAGGTTTAGGACATGGAGCAAGATTTACAGGGAGAAGATGAACATTAATAGAGAGAGGAAAATAGCACTTAGCAAAAGAAGGGAGGAAAAGGGAAGGAAGGAGAAGTGATGGTGCAATGGTTTGAAAGGGGGACAAAGGTCATGCCCATGATGCTCATGGAAACAACATAATATGACAAAATGCAACATGAGATGGCATGAGATGAAAATGCACTATATGATGATGACATATGATGGCTAAAAGGAATATGACAAGAAGCACAAATGCAATATGGTAAGGAGAGCATGACAATGAAAAGAATAAAACACATAACCAAACAAGATGAGGCCAAACATGATAAAACCCACAAGAATTGGATGAAGGTCAAGTTGATATATTGCCAAATTGGGACATGATACATCTGGGGTATTACAACTCTCCTCCACTACAAGAGGATCTCGTCCCGAGATCTAGGACTGAAAGAACTTCGGATATTCGGAACGGAGGTGATCCTCGCGCTCCCAGGTGGCTTCTCGGTCAGAATGGTGTGACCACTTCACTTTCAGGAATTTGATTGACTTGTTGCGAGTCTTGCGCTCGGTCTCTTCAAGAATAGCAACGGGGTGCTCATGATAAGAGAGATCTTCTTGGAGGTCGATTTCTTCGAAGTTGATAGTGCGCTCAGGAGTCTTGAAGCACTTGCGAAGCTGTGACATGTGAAACACATCGTGCACGTTTGCAAAGTTGGATGGAAGCTCAAGTTGATAGGCGAGGTCGCCTCTTTTGCCAACGATCTTGAAAGGACCCACGTATCTAGGGGCAAGCTTCCCTTTGATACCAAAGCGACGAGTGCCTTTCATTGGAGAGACGCGGAGATAGACATGGTCTCCGATTTCAAAAGCCAAGTCACGGTGCTTGCTATCATAGTAACTCTTTTGGCGCGATTGCGCGGCTTTGAGATTCTCACGAATGACTTTGCACATTTCTTCGGCTTCTGTGATCAAGTCGTTGCCAAGAAGTTGGCGTTCACCTGTCTCGGACCAATTGAGAGGAGTACGACACTTTCTGCCATAGAGAATTTCGAATGGGGCCTTGCCCGAACTCGCTTGGAAGCTGTTGTTGTAGGAGAACTCGGCATATGGAAGACAATCTTCCCACTTCATACCGAAAGAGATGACACAAGCCCTGAGCATATCTTCAAGGATTTGATTGACTCGCTCGACTTGGCCACTTGTTTGAGGATGGAAAGTTGTGCTGAAATGAATGTTGGTGCCCATGGCCGTCTGAAAGGAGTCCCAGAACTTAGAAGTGAAGATGCTTCCACGATCTGAAGATATCAATTGTGGAATGCCATGCAAGGAGACAATTCTGGAGGTGTATAGCTCTGCCAGCTGAGCTGCTGTGATAGATTCTTTGATAGGAAGAAAATGAGCCACTTTGGTAAGCTTGTCAATGACAATGAAGATAGCATCATTTCCACGCTTGGACTTAGGAAAACCAGTCACGAAGTCCATCTCGATATGGTCAAACTTCCATTCCGGAATAGCAAGAGGTTGGAGGAGACCAGCTGGTCGTTGGTGTTCTGCTTTCACTCTTCTGCAGACATCACATTCATTCACGAATTGAGCAATCTCTCGCTTCATTCGAGTCCACCAATATGACTACTTGAGGTCATGGTACATCTTTGTACTTCCAGGATGAATGGATAGGAGGGAATTGTGTGCCTCATTCATGATGACTTTTCTCAAATCACCTTTTGGAACCACAATTCGATCCTCGAAGAAAAGAGTATCTTTGACATCCAAGCGATAGCACTTGTATTTGGGAATGCCCTTGTCAATACCACGTTTCACCTTCTTCACCATGGTATCCAGGAGTTGTGCCTCACGAATTTCATCTTCCAAAGTAGGAGAGACTATGAGGTTGGCAAGAAAGCCTTGAGGAACAACTTGAAGATTCAGCTTGCGGAAGGCTTCACAAAGATCCGGTTGAAATGGCTTGAGAATTAGACTGTTGCAATAAGCCTTTCTGCTCAGAGCATTTGCAATCACATTCGCCTTGCCAGGAGTATATTCAATACTCAGATTGTACTCTTGAATCATTTCGACCCATCAAGTTTGCCTGAGATTAAGGTTGGGTTGAGTGAAGATATACTTGAGGCTCTTGTGATCGGTGAAAATGTCCACTTGCCTTCCCAATAAGAGATGTCTCCATGTTATCAATGCATGGACAACTGCCGCCAACTCAAGATCGTGAGTGGGGTAGTTCTTTTCGTTGGGCTTCAACTGACGAGAGGTATAGGCCACAACTTTTTTCTCTTGCATCAACACAGCACCGAGACCTTGAAGGGAAGCATCACAGAAAACTTCGAATGGCTTGGATTCATCAGGAGGAGTCAAAACAGGAGCTGTGACTAGCTTCTCTTTGAGGGTGTTGAAAGCGACGTCACACTCGGGCGTCCAGACATACTTGACATGCTTCTGGAGGAGGTTGGAAAGTGGCTTTGCAATCTTAGAGAAGTTCTCAACGAATCTTCGGCAATAGCTTACAAGACCAAGAAAACTGCGGAGCTGCTTGACATTCTAAGGAGGTTCCCAATTCAGAACTGCAGAAACCTTCGTGGGATTAACAGCAATGCCCTTGGCAGAGATGATATGACCAAGGTAAAGAACTTCATCAAGCCAGAACTCACATTTGGAAAACTTCGCATAGAATTGATGCTCTCTGAGCTTGTCGAGCACCAATCGCAAATGTTTGGCATGATCCTGCTTATTCTTGGAGAAGACCAAGATATCATCGAGATACACCAGAACGAATTCATTGGTGTAGGGGTTGAAGATAAAGTTCATCATGCGAGAGAACGTTGGAGGAGCATTGACAAGGCCGAAAGACATGACAGTATATTCATAAGAACCATAGCTTGTTCTGAATGCTGTCTTGGGAATATCTTGTTCACGAATGCGAATCTGGTGATACCCCATACGAAGGTCAAGCTTGGAGAAGAATTTAGCCCCTTTGAGTTGCTCGAAAAGCTCGTTGATGTTGGGAAGTGGATACTTGTTCTTGATTGTCTTCTTGTTCAATGGACGGTAATCGACGCAAAGTCGGTCCGTGCCATCCTTCTTCTGGACAAAAAGAACTCCACAACCCCATGGGGATGAAATCAGTCTGATCAAACCCAGACGCTCTTGTTCATCGAGCTGCTTCTTCAATTCCTTCAGCTCCTTGGGTCCAAGCTTGTATGGCCGCTTACAAATGGGTTCAGTTCCAGGCTCAAGATCAATAACGAACTCGACTGGCCGATGAGGAGGCATACCCAGAAGCTCTTCTGGAAAGACATCTTGGTACTCACAAACGACTGGAATTTGAGAAATAGCATCCAGCTCACCCTTCTCATTGAGAGAAAACAACCGAATGGTTTCATCACGAGATGCATAGATGATAGCATCCTCAGAAGGGTGTGTCAATCGAATTTGCCTGGCAGCACAATCAAGCTGAGCCTTGTGCTTAGAAAGCCAGTCCATCCCAAGAATTAGATCAATATCAGAATCGCCAAGAACAATTGGTGAAGACAGAAATTGATAGTCTCCCATCTTGATACCAACATTTGGAACCAATAAGGTAGATCTCAAACGCTTAGCTGGAGAAATAACTTGCATAGCTCTAGGTAACTCCTCTGTGTCAAAATTGTGCTTCGATGCAAAAGGATATGACATGAAAGAATGTGATGCACCAGTATCAAATAAGACTTTTGCAGGAATATCATTAACAGGAAGATTACCCATGATCACATCTGAAGAATCCTCTGCCTGAGCTGCATTCATCATGTTCACCTTTGCATGCTTTGGATTATGTTTGACCACAACATTGCTTGAAGATCTCACAGGAGGAGGAGGAGGAAGGTGCCTTTGATTGAAGCATTTGTTTGCGTAGTGACCTTTCTGCTGGCACTTGTTGCAAGTCACTTCTGAGAGCGGACGGTGATAAGGAGCATTTGACTTTGAAGCTTGAGGCTGAGACTTGTTCTGATAGCTTGGGTTGGGTGGGTGGGAAGATCCACGACCACCTGAGTTCTTCTGCTGGTAAGGCTGACGAAACGGAGGAGGAGGAAGATAGAACTTCTGCTGCTTAGCTGCCACTTGTGAGGAAGAAGAAGATTGCACTGCATCCCTGATTCTCTTCTTAGAAGCGTCACACATGAGCTGAGCACCTTCTTGCTTGAGTGCCATATTGTAGAATTGATCAAACTGAGTAGGCTCAACAAGAACGAGAGCTAACTGCAGATCCTCTCTAAGGCCACCTCTGAACTGATAAATCATACTTTTCTCATCAGGAACATCTTGCTTAGCAAAGCGAGCAAGTTTCTGAAACTGCTTGTTATATTCGTACACTGACATGTTGCCTTGCTTGAGATTGCGGAACTCCTCACGCTTGCTCTCAACAACACTGGTAGGAATGTGGTGAGCTTTAAAGTCCCGACGGAAATCAGTCCAAGTAATCACTCGACCACCTCTGGAATCCTTGTATTGCTGGAACCAATCAGCTGCCTGATCCTTGAGCTAAAAGAAGTGAACTTGACATAGTCCTCAGGCCTGACATTGCTGCATTCAAAATGCTTGTTGATATCCACGAGCCAATCATCAGTGTCTGTGGCCTCGACACAGTAGCTGAAGGACTTCGGCTGATTTGCCAAGAACTGGTTGAGGGTTGGAAATAGAGGTTGATGATTGAACTGCCCTTGACCTTGATTCCCTTGGTTGCCTTGGCCTTGGTTGCGCTCTTGCATGAGCTGGATCATCATCTGAGCATGGGCGTTAGAGGCTGCCATCAAAGCTTGCCATGCCTCCGGAGGCGGAGGTGGAGGTGGAGGGTTCGCCTGACTCCCATCATTGCGTTCTGGATTCTGACGCGTTGGCGGAGCCATCCTGAAGAGGGTGACATCCGTTAGCATGTTGATAGACAGATAGACAAGTTGAATCAATGGATAGAAATTGCAACATATAGTCTTCACAATAAACATTCGAACAAGGATGAACGAATGAATTCCAAAGTAAACATCACACGTCCATAAAGGTGAGAAGCCACTTGATAAGAGATTGATGAATGAAATAAACAAGGTACAACTGGAACAAATAAGTGGTAAGGATTACCCAATCACAAACCAAATATATGCGAGAAGAAATGCTAGAGCTACTTGAATCCCACCAATAAACTCCCGAAACTTTCTGGTTATGAAATTAGGTGTTGGGGATACAGGGGAAGCAAAATATCTCACCCAAACTAACAATCCCTACATCCAGCTGTATCCATCCGTCAACACATAACCAAGAAACCTTCGGAAATCGTGTACCTCAACCTTCGAAAAGCATCTGTTATATGAGTTATGGCAATACTCACGAACTCCCGCCCCAGTACTGGGTGGCATCGAGGTTATCTCACCAACAACTGCATAAAAGAGATTTTCGATGTCGGCAAAACTCAGGTATTCCAGAACTGCAACGATAAAATTGTGACGACAACACCTCAGAGCTCGACTCCCCGGGTCAAGGCCACAAAAATAGACAGGAGACACCAAGAACAATGTTCTCGTCACAAAACCATTGAAACGATTCCAAGATACCCGCGTGATCCTAAAAATTTCTTTTTAGTGAAATTTGAGAAGAGGACAGTCAAAACATCTACGTCAGGAGACCTCACCAGAGCGACGAAGGGACTGAGGAGTAAAAAGAATCCTACTCTCCGATATATATAATCCTAAGACTCAAAACATTTTTGTTCTAGACTCAACAACGCCAGCAAACAATCAAGCAGGGGGCTCCTAAGTCGGGGATGGCTCTGATTACCAACTTGTAACACCCACGATGCGGCTATATCTCCCACGTGTCGAAGCACGACTTAGAGGCATAACCGCATGGTGGTTTTGTCGCAAGAAGGGTCATCTTCACACAATCCCATGTAATGAACAAGAATGGGATAAAGAGAGTTGGCTTACAATTGCCACTTCACACAATACATAAATTAAGATCATACATCATTCAAATACACTCATAGACCGGCTACGGTCAAGTTCAAATGAAAAGAAGACAACCCCAAATGCTAGATCCTCGATCGCCCCGACTGGGCACCTCTACTGATCATCTGGAAACGAAACATAGTAACGACCAAGGGCCTCATCAAATTCCCACTTCAGCTAAGTTGCGCCATCTGCGCCAGTATCCTCGGCACCTGCATCTGTTTTGGTAGAATCTGTGAGTCACGAGGACTCAGCAATCTCACACCCGCAAGATCAAGACTATTTAAGCTCATAGGTAGGCAAAGGGGCTAATATGGTGGAGTTGCGGCAAGCACTAAGCATATATGGTGGCTAACAATTGCAAATGAAAGCGAGAAGAGAAGCAACGCATCGGTCGAGAAGCTAGAAGCGATCAAGAAGTGATCCTGAAATTACTTACATCAAACATAACACAAACTGTGTTCACTTCCCGGACTCCGCCGAGAAGAGGCCATCACGACTACACATGCGGTTGATGCATTTTAATGAAGTCAAGTGTCAAGTTATCTACAACCGGACATTAACAAATTCCCATCTGCCTCATAACCACAGGCACGGCTTTCGAAAGATTATATACCCTGCAGGGGTGTCCCAACTCAGCCCATCACAAGCTCTCACGGTCAACGAATGATATACCTTCTCCCGGGAAGACCCGGTCAGTCTCGGAATCCCGGTTCGCAAAACATTTCGACAATGGTAAAACAAGACCAGCAAAGCCACCCGACTGTGCCGACAAATCCTGATAGGAGCTGGACATATCACGTTCTCAGGGCATACCAGATGAGAAAGGCTACGAGTAAAACCAGACTTTGAGTTTCCCCGAGGTGGCCCCGCAGGCGGCTCAGTTCGGACCAACACTCGAAGGAGCACTGGCCCGGGGGGGTTTAAATAAAGATGACCCTTGGGCTCGCGAAAATCCAAGGGAAAAGGGCTTAGGTGGCAAATGGTAAAACCAAGGTTGGGCCTTGCTGGAGGAGTTTTATTCAAAGCGGACTGTCAAGGGGGTCCCATAAATCACCCAACCGTGTAAGGAATGCAAACTCAAGGAACATAATACCGGTATCACGGAAACTAGGGCGGCAAGAGTGGAACAAGTCACCAGGCATAAGGCCGAGCCTTCCACCCTTTACCAAGTATATAAGGTGCGTTAATTTAAATAGGAGATAGTGTGATATCCCAAAATATCCATCTTCCGACCAGGAACAAACTTCATCTTCACCCGCAACTAACAACGCTATAAGAGGGGCTGAGCAAAAGCGGTGACATAGCCAAACAATGGTTGCTAGGACAGGTTGGTTAGAGGTTTGACATGGCAATAGGGAGGCATGATCAACAGTGGCAGGTAGAGCTAACATAGCGATAGAGCGAGTACTAGCAAGCAAAGATAGAAGTGATATCCAAGGTATGGTCATCTTGCCTGCAAGGTTCTCAGAGTTGTCGAAGGCTTGATCCTCGTTAGCGTACTCAATAGGTTCCTCGTAAGCATTCTCGTCTCCCGGCTCTACCCAAAGCAAGAACACAAGCAAAGGAACCACAATAAATCATGCTGCAATGCACAAGCAACATGATGCAATACATGTCATGCTATGCGAGAGGTGATATGCAATGCATATGCGTGCTTCGGAAGGAAAGATGATGAACAAGGCATCAACTTGGCAAACCAAGTATGCCGCTGGAAAGATGAGATGATTTCGGTTGAAATCAATATAAAGATCATCGGATTCGGGTGCGCGGTTTGCAAATGACAAGCACGACAAGATATAATGCAAACTGCTTAAAACAGCAACATGGCCACTTAGATGCAAAGTATAAATAAGCTATGGCACCCAAACATATGAACAGAATGCATAGCAGTGATGTACAAGAGATGCTCTACGAAACATGAACACTGAGCTCAATCTATAAACCACTAGAGCATGGCTAAAATAGCATGGCAATAATGCAAAAGATAACAGTTTCTACAGACTTAGTGGAATTACTAGACATAGCAGAAACAGATTCATCATGGCATATCTACAAGCTTGATTAACTTACTACCAGGCATGTCATGGCATGGAACAAGTACTAGCATGAAGTGGGCATGAAAATGAAGCTACTCATGTGCAAAACAAACACCTAGCATATTTGCATGAACAAACACATAAAGGACAAAACAGCAACATAGATTGAGATGACATGAGCATGAACTTTCACAAATGCAGAAACTAATGCCAACACTGGATTGGTGGGATTTTTCTACCCCAAAAACATATATAATATGTTGGGGTTGCTGTAGAAAAATCATCACAAATGCACTAAGATAAAACCTGCCCTAAATGGAAATGACAGATTTGGCATTTTCCTTATTTGGAAACTTCCAGAAATGGACTTGCCCGAAATGGATAGATTCTATATGCCAGAACTGGAATATTCGCTGGGAACAACAACAAAATAAAAAAATAAAATAACAAATAGGGCCAAGGGAGGATGACAGGTGGGGCCACCCTATCATACTCACACGCTATTGCAAAGAAACAAAAAGAGGGGGGAAGGATAATGCACCCGCGGGGGATCAAACCCGGGTCTCCCCGGTGTGGTACTGCAACGGCAACCACTGGGCTAGCTAGGCGCTATTGGTAAGGAAAGGGGTTCGGCCCCTTTTAGATAGACACCAGATCGAGCTCCTCTGTTGCAAACAGAGAAGACGACGGCGCCGGCGAGGGCAACGGCGGCAACCACTGGGCTACAAGGACTCCGGCGGGCGTGCGGGAACATGTGAAAGCGCGGGAGCGCGTGGCTGCTGCTTGTGGAGTCGCGCGTGCATGTGTACTCGGGCACGAGCGGAACAGCGGAGGTGCCGGGCGAAGCGAGCGGCAGAGGAGCTCGTCGGAGCTGCGGGAGGCTTGCGGTGTGCGCGCGAGACGTGAACGAGTGGCGCGAGCGAGCGACGGGAGCACGACAGAGGGGATCCAAAGCGGGGACACGCAAACACGCAACGGTTGAACAGCACTGCACAAATAAATTCAGAGATCGCCGGAGCACTGCGAGCGCGGGAAAGACATGGATTGGATGCGCCCTACGAGTGCCTAAATGCCATGGGAAGGATGGGAGAGGGAGGTGCATTACCAAGCTCACCCAAGGACACGAAGTGGTCGACGGAGACGAGCTGACGGCGACGAATTGGAGCTCTGAACCTTGGCGCGGTCCTGACCGAGAGGAAGGTGGAAGCAGAGGACGTCGAGGAACTTGTCGTCCGGGGCACCGTAGTCGACGTCGTGGAAGGAGACGACGACGAGGAAGAAGAAGGAAACGATCTACGGGGGTGGGGGTGGCTGGAGAGCACGCCGGCGACGAGGTGCGCTCTCAGGTGCGCTTGGGACGGAGCGGTTGTAGTGGATCTGGTGGTTCTACTCACCTGGCGGCGGCGACGAGAGGAAGAGGGAAACCCTAGAGGTTGTGTGGACAAGGAGAGGGGTTAAAAGGGAGGATAGGGCGACGGGTGGAGCACAGCATCGACGCGGCCGTGGCCATGTGCGCGCCCGGCATGAGCTTGACAAAAAGGTGAGGGGCGGGTGCGCTGTAGCCAGAGGCTGGCTAGTGGGGGCACGGGTGACACATGGGCGTACGGGCGCCTGGGTAGCATCGCGGCTGGGTGAGAAACGACGAGGGCGCGAGCGGGCAAGTGCGCAAACGGGCTGGCAGGCTGCGCTGGCTGGGCTGGCGGGCAGGAAAAAGCCTCGGCTGGGCTGCGGGAGGCCCAGGGGGGGCTGCGTTGTGCTCTTCTTTTTTCTATTTGTTCAAACAGAAATAGAAACAGAAAAAGCACAGAGTAAAAGAAGAGGAGTTGGAGTATAAAGAAAATATTCTCAAGCTCCTAGAATTATCTACTATTTGAATAAATTGCATTGGGCATTTTTAGAGGTAGAAAAATAAGACAAGTTTGAATTATATTCAAACTTGTGTCATTTTTGAACCTGACCAAAACAACTTCAAATAAGGAGATATTTGTCAGAGAGGTTTAGGACATGGAGCAAGATTTACAGGGAGAAGATGAACATTAATAGAGAGAGGAAAATAGCACTTAGCAAAAGAAGGGAGGAAAGGGAAGGAAGGAGAAGTGATGGTGCAATGGTTTAAAAGGGGGACAAAGGTCATGCCCATGATGCTCATGGCAACATAATATGACAAAATGCAACATGAGATGGCATGAGATGAAAATGCACTATATGATGATGACATATGATGGCTAAAAGGAATATGACAAGAAGCACAAATGCAATATGGTAAGGAGAGATGACAATGAAAAGAATAAAACACATAACCAAACAAGATGAGGCCAAACATGATAAATCCCACAAGAATTGGATGAAGGTCAAGTTGATATATTGCCAAATTGGGACATGATACATTTGGGGTGTTACACATGGCCAACTGGTTTCCAATGGCACTCAAGGACGGGGCCCGCACCTGGCTCCTAAACCTGGCTCCTGACACGATCTCCTCCTGGGGCAATATGTGCACCCGCTTCATCGCCAACTTCCAAGGTACTCGCGACCGGCCACCTGCCGTGAGCGACATGCGCCGCATCAAGCAGCAACCAAGGGAGACCCTGCAGAAGTACATCCAGCGCTTCAACAACGCACACCTCAAGATTCCCAAGGTGACCGAGGAGGCCATCATCTCAGCCTTCTCCGACGGTGTGCGTGACGTCAAGATGAAGGAGGAGCTGGCAATGCATGAAGATCTGTGCACTTCCTTGGAGCTGTTCAACTTGGCGACCAAGTGCGCCAGGGCTGAGGAAGGGCGCCTTTCCCTCCTCGAGCTGCCAGCCGCAGACCCAGAAGAGAAGAAATCCAAGGCCAGGGACGTGAAGTGCAAGGGGGCTGCCGTGCTCGCGGCAGAACCAGACACCAAGCGGGGCAGGGATCAGCCCGAGTACTCCAAGGGCATCCGGTACTGTGTGTACCACGACCTCCACACCCACAACACCAACGAATGTCAAGAGCTCCGAGCCATGCGAGAAGGGAGTACTGACCGACGCCCCGACCGCAACGATCGAGGCTACGGCCGAGGAGGAGGAAGGAACGCAGGACGCTGGGAAGACCGCGGCCCTCGCCAAGGGTGGCGCGACCGACCTCGCGAGGATCGCTGGCAGGATCAGCCTCGCGAGGGAGACTGGAGGGGTCAGCGTCGCGAGGATCGTCCGCAAGGAAACGCAGACCTCCCTCCTCTGCCGCCGCAGCCAAGGAGAAACGAGGACCATCATCAGGACGAGGGGGCTGGGGGCTTCCAGGAGCCACGCGCGATCGCTTGCATCCTGGGCGGGGCTCAAGCCCCAGCCTCTTAGTGCATCTTCAAGCAGTTCGCCCGCGAAGTGAATGCAGTCCTCCCCAAGCTCGAGGCCACACGCCCTCTCAGGTGGTCAGCGTGCGCCATCACGTTCAGCTCAGCGGATCAGCTCAAGTGTGCGTCCACAACCGGAGTCCTCCCGATGCTTTGCTCCCCAATCATCAGCAACGTGCAAGGCACCAGGACCCTCATCGACAGCAGGGCAGGGCTCATAGTCCTGTCCGTAGAGACATTCAACAATATCCAAGTGCCTTACAATCAGCTTCAGCCAACCAATCCTTTCTCCGGAGTCACCAATGGCTCCACGTATCCGATTGGGCAGGTCCGCCTCCCTGTCACTTTCGGGGCACGCGACAACTACCGCACCGAGCTCAACGACTTCGACGTCGCCCACATTCGCCTACCATACAACGCCATCATCGGGTACCTAGCTCTCGCCAAGTTCATGGTCGTGACTCATCACGGTTACAATGTCCTCAAGTTGCCAGGAAGCGGCGGAGTCATCACGGTGCCTTGTGAAGAAAGAGACGCAGTGTGCTCCCTGGAGCAATCTTTTCAGGCCGCATCACTTGAAGACCCAGATCGCGGGAGCAGGAGGCTCCCTGAGACCGCTCCCAAGAAGAAGAAGACATCGCCAGGCCCGACCCCTCAAGAGGCAGGCACCTCAGGGTCTCCGCCTGCTCAGGGGGCACCTCCTTCTGTCACATAGGAAGGCGCGCCCGGCACCCTCCTCAAGCAAGGCTCGGGGGCTCCCTCACGTTTCCCTCAGGAAGGAGCAAGGCAAGGAGGGCCAAACCCTCAGGAGTTCGTCAGTCAGATCACGCAGGAGTTGCAGGAGTCAAGAGTCATGAGTGGCAGCCGCCGCTTACCCGCCGCAGCTCCCCATCCTGGCGAGGATGGTGGGCTGCACATCTACATCGACATCCCATGGCTCAACCGAGCCGCCTCTCAGGAGGGCTTCTGGCCCTCACGCGTGGGGCGTTGCAAAGGCCCACCCCACAGCTACGTTCGCATGCCCTACGGCTTGCCGAACGCGGCCGCCACGTACCAGCACCTCATGGGGAGCATCCTGGAGGCTCAGGAGGCCAGGCGTTCTGCAGTCCTGGCGGAGATGGAGATGGTCTACGAGGAGCCACCACTGCCTCCGGAACCTCCCGAGGATCCTGGGCCTGGGGGCTCGTGAAGATCGGCTTCTGCAGCCCACGACGTCCGCTACTTCAACACCCCTTCGTCTTCAACGCTGTCAGGTGACATCCTTCAAATTTCGTTTCCAGCTGGGAGCGCCCCCCAGGGCTGCATTATTCCCAAGCCGTGTGGGTCCGTCCCTGTGGCATGTATCCCCTTTTTTACTTTGTGTTCCTAGCTTACTTTGCTGGGGGCGCCCCTCGGGCTGCATCATCCCCAAGTCGCTCGGGTCAGACCCAGCGGCATGTACCCCTCTTGCATTTATTTTCGGGCCATGCATTCGACCCATCATGCTTGTTATTTGATGCGTGTCCACGGCACCTCTTCTTCCTTCATGTCGGCCGCTTGCACGTTAAAGGGGGGTACCTGAGCGTCGCGACTCATGGGCTCCTACTGGCTCTCCAGCCCTCACCCTCTAGCTTTGTCCACGGCATCGCGACCTGGCATACCAACGACGGCTGAGACCCGCTCGAGGGCCGGGACTCCAGAACGTAGAGCATCGGCATCTAACCAAATTTGTAGGAACACATCACAAGTTAAGGCCCAGTGCCAGGCGCAACCCGCCTTGAGGTAGGGCCCCGTGAGTCCCGCGCTGGCTCATGGGTGCCCAGATACACCTCGTCAGGCCCTACCATGCCAGCCACGTGTCAGGGCGGGGCTGTACACTCCCCGGGGGCTCCTCCCGGAGGGGAGCCCCCTCCCACGCACCAGTGGAAGCACCATGCTCCGCGCTGGCTGACGACACTGCCGAGGAGCGGCTATGCCCGTACACATATGGAAGCGCTATGCTCTGCGCAGGTGATAAACAACTGAGGGTGGCCCCCGGCCGCACCAACCTCAGGGAGCCCAGAGCTCAGTGTCTGGCCTCGTCACAACGCCTCCCCTCGGGAGTGCCGCGCGAGGGGGCTGGGCACGAGGGCTGCGCCTGGGTCACGCCCAGACACACACCACCCAGCCAAGCCCCTCGGGCCTGGTTCGTCGCACGTCCCTCCCCGAGCGGAGCCAAGGTACGAAGGCCGTTTGAGCGTCAAGGGGGACTCCTGAGCATCGCGACTCAGGAGCCTAACTGGTCATGTAGCCCCTCACTCCTTAGTTCCGAAAGGCTAACGGCGGTTGAGGTATGCGCGGGGCCGGGCTCTGCAGACGTAGAATGGTATATTCACCCACGCATCTCACCTCCCTACTTGTTGTTCGTGCGCCAAGGGGGACTCCTGAGCATCGCGACTCAGGAGCCTAACTTGTCACGTAGCCCCTCACTCCTTGGTCCCGTCCTGGTTTCCGGTCGGGGCTAACAACGGCTGAGGTATGCGCGGGGCCAGGCTCTGCCGGTGTAGAACATAAGTAAGTAGGAAGGAAAAGCGCAAATCTCAAGGAATTCAAAAGCAAATATCACAGTCCATAACTGTTATCACAACACCAAACACAAGTTTAAACGCCTCCCCGAGGCATGATGCATGTTGCAGGAGCTGAAAGCAGAACAGGAGCCACAACAGAGTCATTTGTTGGCGGCAGAGCTGCACGAAGCGGGTTCGCCTTGTGAAGCCGCAGGATCGGCAGCGCCTTGCTTCGGCTTGGTGCTGAAGGCCCGGAACTTCGCCAGCAGAGCCTCCGCACGACCCTTCAGCGGCAGCGGCAAGCTCGCCGCTCGTTGGCTCCAGCAGGCTCTCGAGGTCGACGTCGGGATCACGAAGGTAGACGTGGGTAAGGACCCGCGTCAGTGCTGCAGAAGACAGGACACGCGCCTCGGCCTTAGCCGTCGGGCCAAGGCCAAGGGTGACATCTTACAGAGCACGGATCAGGAAGGGGAGCAGCTTGGCGGGGCCGTCCTCGGTGTCGGCCAGCGGGCTTTCCAGGCCGCTGTCGTAAAGCGACCTCAGCAAGTGCGCCCAGGCGGCCGCGGCGCTTGTTAATCTTGGGGTCTCGGTCCTTGACGACCGCCTCGTGAGCCTTCATGTCTTCCTCCTTCTCTTGGCGAATGCGGACCTCCTTGGCAAGCTGGTCCCGGAGGCCCTGCAGCTCGCTCTCCAGCGCCTTGCAGCGACCTCAAGCATCGGCCACCTCCCCCAAGGTGGCGTCGCGAGCAGCCTTCGCCCCAAGGACAGCCATCTTCTCCTCATCGCAAGCCGTCGAGGCCTGAACCAGTGCTGCTCGAATCGAAACGTTAGAGCGAATCCAGCCAGAAGCCAGCTCCAAGTGCCCGGCCACCAAGCGAGGGTCGATGCCCAGAAGATCTTGCCGCAGTCGGCCCAGTTCAGCAGTAGCACGATCCAGGACAGTGGGAGGAGTCGGAGAGACATTAGTTGGTGGAGTAGGAGGAGAGGACGGCAGCGTAACCACAGTATCCTGAGGCGGGACCTACTGCACCCCAACAGCTGTGGCGGTGGCATCAGGCAAGGATACCTCAGGAGTCGCTTGGGCCATGGGGGCTGAGCTCGCCCCAGCCAGCTCCACCAGGCCTCGCGAGGACGACCGGGCAGGAAAGGCCCGTGCCTTGCAGTCACCTTCTTTCGCGGGCAGAGGCGCTGCCCCAGACGGAACCTCAGGAGCCCCCTTCAGTTTCTTCACCGCAGGCGCCAGCCTAGCCAAGAGATACAGACGTCAAGCCTCAGCGACAAAACAGGGAATAAAACAAGAATAAAGCACTTACTGGTCATTGCTCGGAAGCTCGAGCAACCTCCGGCCATACTTGAAGCCCGAGAGCCGGCTGCAAGGATCAGCCTCGAGAGGCTCGGGAGCAGGAGGCGCGTCTACGGATCAGCTCAGAGCCGGGGCAGACCCGTGGGGGACCAGCCCAGTCCTGTCCTTCTTCGGGATCAAGGGCAAGCTCTTACCGCCCCGCTCGTCGCCATCCTCATCGTCGCTCGGCAAGAGGTGGAGAGCGCAGGACCTGCGCCGGGGGAGGGGCGCTCTTGACTCCCCGTCGGTAGCCTCGCAGTCAGGCCCTTCTTCTCTCTCCTCTTCTTCCTCCTCTTCGCTGGAGTCTCCGGAGGACACGTTCACCATCGCCAGGGCCGCTGTGTCCTCGGGAACCTCCGTGGGCACGGGCCCGTCCCCATTGAAGACGGGCATGGAGTCCACCGCCTGCTCCCAATCATCTCGAAGGAACAGGGGTACAGGGGCACCCTCCAGCCTCGCCACGTCTCCTCCGACCAAAGATTGGAGGACCGCGACCAGATCTTCGTCGGCAAGACTGCGGGGCTCGGGCGGGGCCTCCACAGCGGAAGCAAGTACTGATGAAGCGGGGCCACCTGGCGCTCCAGGAACTCCCTCAGGAGCGACGCACCGATCAGCTTCGCCGCCGCCATGTTGCCCGGCCTCAGATCCGCATCCATCTTCTCCAGCACCGGCTTCGCGTGGGGGTCCACGAGTTCCGTGCGAGACCAATCATCGGAGCTCGTGGGGTGCTCCGTGGGCAGAATCAGCCGAGGGTGGATGCGCCCAGCATCTACCATGACCCACTTGCTCCTGAAGCCCTCAATCCTCTTCCCGGGCTTCGAGATGGCGTTGGAGCCGCCATACGCGACAAAGCTCGCGCACGCGGAGATGGGACCATGAGAGGTCCGGAGGGAGAAGTAGTGGCGCAGCAAGGCCACTGAGGGCTGCACCCCGACATGAGCCTCACAATAGTAGGCGAAGATCGCCAGAAGAAGAACAGAGTTGGGGTGGAGGTGCAGAGCTTGCAGTTTGTAATGGCGGAGGACAGAGAAGAAAAACTCAGAAAAGGGAGGCACCAGACCGGCAGCAATGGCGCTTACGAAGAGCGGATAGAAGGTGCTCCCTTGGCCCTCGGGAAGGGCGGAGCCAGCCTTGAACACCTCTGCCCCGTCGATGCCTTGCGCTGCCACCATCCGGCGCACCCGGGCAAGGCCCGTCTCCGACACGTTCGGCGAGTCCAAGGCGGGTGAGTACCAAGCTCCGGCCAGGGTCTGGCGAGGCGCCATGTCTTGCTAGGGCACGCAGTCGAAGTAGATCTGAAGATTTCAGAGGCAGGAAGGAAGGGCGCAAGAAAGGGGATCTGGGCAATGACCGGAGGAAGCAAGGGAAGCAAAGCCTAGGCAGGTGCCGCTCTTTTGTTGATTCACGCAGTTGCTAAGGCATCCACGACCAACCAACCGCCACGCGGCGCTCGAGGCCGCAAGCTGTTAGGGCCCACGACACTTCGCACTTGCCCCTTCGCTTCTCTGCTCAGCCAAGTCCGGGCGCGCCTTGGGCCCGGGGGCTATTGTCGGCGTTCTGGGAACGGGGGTCCCTAGACTTGCCTGCCTGCGGCCTGTGTTGTGGCTCAAGGGGCGGCCGAGCACGACCCATCTTCATCAGCACGAGCTCAAGACCCTTGCGAGGGGCCAAGCCTCGCGGGGTGGATGACAGGAAGCTTCCTCAGGCATGGCCTCGTCAGGCTGGCTCACGAGGAGGCGGAGAGATCAAGGCAGGGTACCTCATGAGGTGCCCATGATGCAAGCCATGACGACCAAGGGCGCCAGGCGGGCGCCAGCCCGCGCAGTGTCCTCGGCCAATTGTTGGCGCCCTTCCCGCTCAATATTTGGGAAGAGGCCCAGGGCCTTTGCCTATAAATAGGACTAGCCACCCACAAGGTAGGACAGGGAGAGGGAACCAGCAGAAAGAGCGACTGAACTCCCCCTAGCAGTTCATCGCACCAGCCAAGAACAGACCCTCGCGAGGCTGTTCTTTCGTGTATTGTTCATCATCAGCCCAAGAGGCAGTCCACCACACCACAAACTAGAGTAGGGTATTACACCACAATGGTGGCCCGAACTAGTATAAACCCTGTGTCTCTTGTGTTGTTCCTTTCATAGCTTAGATCCTAGCGAGGTGGCGAGGTGTAGGTAGGTAGAGGGAGAAATCTCTACACGCACCCCAGTGTTCAAATCTAGAGGGTCTGCCGGAACACGAAATCCGACAGGGCCCGTTCGAATGGACACAGGAGGCAGACAAAGCATTTCAAGACCTCAAGAAGTACCTGACCAACCCTCCTGTGATGGTGGCACCGCGCCCTCTCGAGCCCCTGGTGCTCTACCTCGCTACCCCACCCTACTCCGCCAGTGCAGCTCTAGTGGCGGTTCAGGAAGAGCGCCAGATCAAGGCTGCATCAGGACCGGCCACGGCCCCGGCCGCAGCAACACAAGACCAAGAAGGCCTCGCGAAGACAACAGCCTCGACAGGTGGTGACCAGACTCAACAAGAAGACGCCCCCAGGGTTGAAGGGGCCGCACCAGGCAGCCAGGTGTTGGGGGCTCCGTCGTCTTAGGAGGCACCTAAATCTCCGGAGGGCATGGACCTTGTCAGCACACCCACCCTCGTCGAGCATCCGGTGTACTTCGTCAGCACGATGCTGCGGGATGCAAGTCTGATGACCCACAAGTATAGTGGATCTATCGTAGTCCTTTCGATAAGTAAGAGTGTCGAACCCAACGAGGAGCTGAAGGAAATGATAAGCGATTTTCAGCAAGGTATTCTCTGCAAGTACTAAAATAAGTGGTAACAGATAGTTTTGTGATAAGATAAATTGTAACAAGCAACAAGTAACAAAAGTAAATAAGGTGCAACAAGGTAGCCCAATCCTTTTTGTAGCAAAGGACAAGCAACAAAATCTTATAATAAGAAAAGCGCTCCCGAGGACACATGGGAATATTGTCAGGCTAGTTTTCATCACGCTCATATGATTCGCATTCGGTACTTTGATAATTTGATATGTGGGTGTACCAGTGCTTGGGTGCTGTTCTTATTTGAACAAACATCCCACTTATGATTAACCTCTATTGCAAGCATCCGCAACTACAACAAAAGTATTAAGGTAAACCTAACCATAGCATGAAACTTATGGATCCAAATCAGCCCCTTACGAAGCAACAGATAAACTAGGGTTCAAGCTTCTGTCACTCTAGCAACCCATCATCTACTTATTACTTCCCAATGCCTACCTCTAGGCCCAAATAATGGTGAAGTGTTATGTAGTCGACGTTCACATAAAACTACTAGAGGTTAGACAACATACATCTCATCAAAATATCGAACGAATACCAAATTCACATGACTAGTAATAGCAAGACTTCTCCCGTGTCCTCAGGAACAAACGTAACTACTCACAAAGCATATTCATGTTCATAATCAGAGGGGTAATAATATGCATAAAGGATCTGAACATATGATCTTCCACCAAGTAAACCAACTAGCATCAACTACAAGGAGTAATCAACACTACTAGCAACCTAATAGCACCAATCCCGGACTTGGAGACAAGAATTGGATACAAGAGATGAACTAGGGTTTGGAGATGAGATGGTGTTGGTGAAGATGTTGATGGAGATTGCCCTCTCCCGATGAGAGGAGTGTTGGTGATGACGATGGCGATAATTTCCCCCTCCCGGAGGGAAGTGTCCCCGGCAGAACAGCTTTGCCAGAGCCCTAGATTGGTTCCGCCAAGGTTCCGCCTCGTGGCGGCGGAGTCTTGTCCCGAAAGGTTGCTTGCTATTTTTTTCTCATCGAAAGACTTCATATAGGAAAAAATGGACGTCGGAGAGCCATCAGGGGGGCCACGAGGTAGGGGGGCGCGCCCAGGGGGGAGGGGCGCGCCCCCACCCTCGTGAGCAGGGTGTGGGCCCTCTGGCCTTCATCTTTGGCGATGATTTTTCTTTATTTATTTTAAGGTATTCCGTGGAGTTTCAGGACTTTTGGAGTTGCGCAGAATAGCCCTTCAATATTTGCTCCTTTTCCAGCCCTGAATTCCAGCTACCGGCATTCTTCCTCTTCATGTAAACCTTGTAAAATAAGAGAGAATAGCCATAAGTATTGAGACATAACGTGAAATAATAGCCCATAATGCAATAAATATCAATTTAAAAGCATGATGCAAAATGGACGTATCAACTCCCCCAAGCTTAGACCTCGCTTGTCCTCAAGCGAAAAGCCGATAACAATAAATATGTCCTCATGTTTAGAGGTAGAGGCGTCGATAAAAAAATAAAATATGGACATGAAAGCATCATGATCATTCTCATAACAGCGACATATATAAATTTTGTCATATGATTACTTATGTTAAAGTGATGATCTTTTCACAAAGCCAAAGTATGAAGCAGAAACCTTATTGAGCACCAAAAAATTATACCCTAAGTCACTGAAGCAATTGCAATTTATCATAACATCGGAAAGAGTCTATGTCAGAGCTTAAAAGCAAGTCCACATACTCAACTATCACTTAGTCCTTCATAATTGTTAACACTCATGCAATACTTGTGGTTACGGAGTTTTAACCGGACACAGAGAAAGATAGGGGCTTATAGTTTTGCCCCACAACCTTTTACCTCAAGGGTAATGTCAACAATAATAATTCATACTCCCCTACATCCAATTAGATATATATATATCATGTTCTTTTCAACATGTTGGGCTTGCCAAAGGATAAAATGAAAAAGGAAAGGTGAAGATCACCATGACTCTTGCATAAGGTAGAGGATAATAATAAAAGATAGGCCCTTCGCAGAGGGAAGCAGAGGTTGCCATGCACTTTTATGGTTGGATGCACAAAATCTTAATGCAAAAGAACGTCACTTTATATTGCCCCTTGTATGTGAACCTTTATTATGCAGTCCGTCGCTTTTATTGCGTCCACAACAAGTTCGTACAAAGCTTATTTCTCTGCACTAATAAGTCATGCATATTTAGAGAGCAATTTTTATTGCTTGCACCGATGACAACTTACTTGAAGGATCTTATTCAATCCATAGGTAGATATGGTGGACTCTCATGGCTAAAGTGGTTTAAGGATATTTGGAAGCACAAGTAGTATCTCTACTTGGTGCTGAGAATTTGGCTAGCATGAGGGGGAAAGGCAAGCTCAACATGTTAGAGGAACCATGACAACATACTTTATCTCAGATATAAGAAAATATAACTCATTATGTTGTCTTCCTTGTCCAACATCAACTCTTTAGCATGTCATATTTTAATGAGTGTTCCCAATCATAAAAGATGTCAATGATAATATATCTATATGTGAAACCTCTCTCTCCTTATTACTTCCTATTAATTGCAATGATGACCAAAGCTATATTTGCCAACTCCCAACAACTTTTAATCATCATACTCTTTCTATGTGAAGTCATTACTTTCAATAAGATTAATATGAGCTCTTTGTTTCTTTTTATTCTCTTCTTTTATTCACTCAAGATCATGGCAAAGTAATCAAGTCCTTGACTCAACACTAATCTTTATTATATATAGCTCACGGACTCGATTGCATAGAGGGATCATAAAGCAAAACTTCAAAACTAAATCATTCCATGAATTTATTCTACTATATCAAAATACTACTACTAGGATGGAACTAAGAAAGACGGTAAAGATAGGAGTTGTGATGGTGATATGATACCGGGGCACCTCCCCCAAGCTTGGCAGTTGCCGAGGGGAGGGCCCATACCCATGTGATTATGTCTCCTTCTTTGTCGTTGGCGGTGGAGGTGTTGTTGATGATGCAAGCTTGTCATCCACCTTCCATGGCATAGGCTCACCCTCATAGAAGGATGATCGAGTCTCCGGAATCCTCAAATCTGCAATGGAAACAGCTCGAAACGAAAACAAATGATATTTGCGTGATACGGTCGTCAAAACCTTCGGGAGAATATATAATGAATTTTTATAGACCAAAATATGTATCGTGCAAGAAAACAGAGTCCGGAGGGCACACGAGGTGCTCACGAGGTAGGGGGGCGCGCCCTCCACCCTCGTGGAGGCCTCGTGTCCTCCCCGGACTGCTACTTATTTTTCTATTTTTTGTAAACATTCCAAAACGGAGAAATATTTCCTTAGAATTTGTTTTGGAGTCGGTTTACTTACCGTAACACATAGCTATTCCTTTTCGGAGTCTGGAACGTTCTGGAAAGTGTCCCTTATGTATTCCTCCGGGGTTACGGTTTCAAAAATATTAGTTTCAACATTTATAGGATTACCTGAGATATAGTGTTTGATCCTTTGACCATTTACCACCTTCAGATTTGTGCCTGCGAAGTTGTTGATTTTTATGGCACCGGAACGATAGACCTCCTCGATAATGTAGGGACCTTCCCATTTAGAGAGAAGTTTTCCTGCAAAAAATCTTAGACGGAAGTTGTATAGCAATACATAATCACCTACATTAAACTCACGCTTTTGTATCCTTTTATCATGCCATCTTTTAACTTTTTCTTTAAACAACTTGGCATTTTCATAGGCTTGGGTTCTCCATTCATCAAGTGAGCTAATATCAAATAACCTCTTCTCACCGGCAAGTTTGAAATCATAGTTGAGCTCTTTAATAGCCCAATATGCCTTATGTTCTAGTTCGAGAGGTAAGTGGCATGCTTTTCCATAAACCATCTTATATGGAGACATACCCATAGGATTCTTATATGCAGTTCTATAGGCCCATAAAGCATCATCAAGTTTCTTGGACCAATTCTTTCTAGACCTATTAACAGTCTTTTGCAAAATTAATTTGAGCTCTCTATTGCTCAATTCTACTTGACCACTAGACCGTGGGTGATAAGGAGATGCAATTCTATGATTAACGTCATATTTAGCAAGCATTTTACGGAAAGCACCATGAATAAAATGTGAACCACCATCAGTCATTAAATATCTAGGGACTCCAAACCTTGGAAAAATAACTTCCTCAAGCATTTTAATAGAAGTGTTATGATCAGCACTACTGGTTGGAATAGCTTCTACCCACTTAGTAACGTAATCAACAGCCACTAAAATATGTGTGTATCCATTAGAGGCAGGAAAAGGTCCCATATAATCAAAGCCCCAAACATCAAATGGTTCAATAACAAGTGAATAATTCATAGGCATTTCTTGACGTCTACTAATATTACCAATTCTTTGACATTCATCACAAGATAAAACAAACTTACGGGCATCCTTGAAGAGATTAGGCCAATAAAAACCAGATTGCAATACCTTATGTGCAGTTCTATCTCCAGCGTGGTGTCCCCCATAAGCTTCGGAGTGACACTTGCGTAGGATCTGTTCCTGTTCATGCTCAGGCACACAACGTCTAATAACACCATCTACTACTTCTTTATAAAGATGCGGGTCATCCCAAAAGTAATGTCGCAAATCATAAAAGAACTTTTTATTTTGTTAGTATGTGAAGCTAGGTAGTATAAATTTAGCAACAATATAATTAGCATAATCAGCATACCATGGAGTGCTACGAGAAGTGCTTACGACATTTAATTGTTCATCAGGAAAGCTATCATCAATAGGTAATGGGTCATCAAGAACATTCTCTAACCTAGATAAGTTGTCTGCAACGGGGTTCTCGGCTCCTTTTCTATCAACAATATGCAAATCAAATTCTTGCAGCAAGAGAACCCATCTAATGAGTCTAGGTTTAGCATCTTTCTTTTCCATAAGATATTTAATAGCAGCATGATCAGTGTGAATAGTTACTTTAGAATCAACAATATAGGGTGTGAATTTATCACAAGCAAATACAACTGCTAGAAGTTCCTTTTTGGTAGTAGCATAATTTCTTTGAGAATTCTCTAGAGTCTTACTAGCATAATGGATAACATTTAATTTCTTATCAACTCTTTGCCCTAGAACAACACCTACAACATAATCACTAGCATCACACATAATCTCAAAGGGTAAATTCCAATCAGGTGGCTGAACAATAGGTGCAGATACTAATGCTTTCTTAAGTATTTCAAATGCTTCTACACAATCATCATCAAAGACAAATGGTACATCTTTTTGTAACAAATTAGTCAGAGGCCGAGAAATTTTTGAGAAGTCCTTAATGAACCTGCTATAAAACCTGGCGTGACCAAGGAAACTTCTTATACCTTTGATGTCCTTGGGACATGGCATCTTTTCAATAGCATCAACCTTGGCTTTATCAACTTCAATACCTCTTTCAGAAACTTTGTGTCCCAAAACAATACCTTCATTAACCATAAAGTGGCACTTTTCCCAATTCAAGACAAGTTTAGTTTCTTCACATCTCTGCAAAACTCGATCAAGATTTCTCAAGCAATCATCAAAAGAGGAACCGTAGACGGAAAAGTCGTCCATGAAAACCTCACAAATCTTTTCACAAAAGTCAGAGAATATAGCCATCATGCATCTTTTAAACGTAGCAGGTGCATTACATAAACCAAAAGGCATACGTCTATAAGCAAAAGTACCAAAAGGGCATGTAAAAGTAGTCTTTGATTGATCTTTAGCCGCACAGGTATTTGAGAGAAACTAGAATAACCATCTAGAAAGCAATAATGTGTATGTTTGCATAATCTTTCTAGAATTTGGTCAATAAAAGGTAAGGGGTAATGATCTTTCTTAGTAGCTTTATTTAATTTGCAGAAATCAATTACCATCCTATAACCCGTGATAATTCTTTGCGGAATTAATTCATCTTTATCATTAGGGACAATAGTAATACCTCCCTTCTTAGGGACACAATGGACAGGACTTACCCACTAACTATCAGCAACGGGATAAATTATACCTGCCTCCAGAAGCTTGTGTATTTCCTTTCTTACCACTTGTTTCATTTTAGGATTCAAACGCCGTTGAGGATCACAAACTAGTTTGGCATCCGCTTCCGAATTTATTTTATGATGACATAGAGTGGGACTAATGCCCTTAAGATCATCAAGAGTATATCCAATAGCGGCACGGTGCTTCTTCAGAGTTTTCAATAATCTTTCTTCTTCATGCTCTGAAAGGTTAGCACTAATAATAACATGATATATTTTCTTTTCATCAAGATAAGCATACTTAAGATTATCAGGCAATGGTTTAAGCTCAAACACGGGATCACCCTTGGGTGGAGGAGGATCCCCTAGGATTTCAATAGGCAAATTGTGTTTCAGAATAGGTTCTTGTTTAAAGAATACTTCATCTATTTCCCTTCTTTCATTCATAAACATATCATTTTCATGGTCTAGCAAATAATGTTCCAAAGGATCACTGGGAGGTACGGCAATAGAAGCAAGACCAATAATTTCATCCTTACTAGGCAATTCTTCCTCACAATGTTGTTTACTAAATTTAGAGAAATTAAACTCATGAACCATATCATCCAAGCCAACAGTAACAACATTCTTTTTGCAGTCTATCATAGCATTACTAGTATTCAAGAAGGGTCTACCAAATATAATGGGACAAAAGCTATCTTGCAGAGAAGTAAGAACAAGAAAATCAGCAGGATATTTAGTTTTCCCACACAAGACTTCAACATATCTAACAATCCCAATTGGTGAAATAGTATCTCTATTGGCAAGTTTAATTGTGACATCAATACCTTCTAATTCAGCATGTGCAATTTCATTCTTAATTTCTTCGTATAAAGTATGTGGTATAACACTAGCACTCGCACCCATATCACATAAGCCATGGTAACAATGATCTCCTACTTTAACAGAAATAATAGGCATGCCTACCACAGGTCTATGTTTATCTTTAGCACAGGGTTTAGCAATTCTAGCAGTTTCACCTTCGAACTGAATAACATGCCCATCAATATTATCAGACAAGAGATCTTTAACAATTGCAATATTGGGTTCTACTTTAACTTGCTCAAGAGGTACATAAGTTCTGATATTGCTTTTACGAACAACAGTTGAAGCTTTAGCATGATCCTTTACTCTAACAGGGAAAGGTGGTTTCTAAACATAAGAGGTGGGAACAATAGGATCATTATAAGTGATAGTCTTTTCTTCAACTTTAATAGGTGCAGCTACTTTTACTTCTATGGGAGGATGATATTTAAACCACTTCTCCTTAGGGAGATCAACATAAGTAGCAAAAGATTCATAGAAAAAAGCTACTATCTCACAGTCAAGTCCATATTTAGTGCTAAACTTACGAAAAATATCGGTATCCATAAAAGATTTAACACAATCAAACTTAGGTGTCATACCTGACTCCTTACCTTCGTCGAGGTCCCAATATTCAGAGTTGCGTTTAATTCTATCCAATAAATTCCATCTGAATTCAATAGTCTTCATCATAAAAGAGCCAGCACAAGAAGTATCGAGCATGGTGCGATTGTTATCAGAAAGCCGAGCATAAAAATTCTAAAGAATTGTTTCTTTTGAGAGGTCATGATTGGGGCATGAATATAACATTGATTTAAGCCTGCCCCAAGATTGAGCGATGCTTTCTCCTTCGTGAGGCCAAAAATTATATATATAATTGCGATCACAATGAACAAGATGCATAGGGTAATACTTTTGATGAAATTCCAATTTCACTCTTTTATAGTTCCATGATCTCGTATCACATAGCCTATACCATGTCAATGCGTCTTCCTTCAAAGATAAAGGAAAAGCATTCTTCTTAACAACATCATCGGGTATACCTGCAAGCTTAAATAGTCCACAAATATCATCCACATAGCGAAGATGCTCGTCAGGATGCTTTGTTCCATCTCCCGTAAAAGTATTATCCAGCAGTTTTTCCATGATACCCGAAGGAAATTCAAAAGGAGTTTCATTTTCAATAGGTTCAGTAGGTTGAGGGGCAACTCTTTGATCTACTGGAAGGGGTGAAGATACCCCGAACAGGCCCCTCATAGAATTACTTTCCATAGTAACAAGTGACAAAAAATTTCAGCACACTATATAAATTTTTCCTTACCAAATTCCACCTACCTAAGGCGCTACACTCCCCGGCAACGGCGCCAGAAAAAGAGTCTTGATGACCCACAAGTATAGGGGATCTATCGTAGTCCTTTCGATAAGTAAGAGTGTCGAACCCAACGAGGAGCTGAAGGAAATGATAAGCAGTTTTCAGCAAGGTATTCTCTGCAAGTACTAAAATAAGTGGTAACAGATAGTTTTGTGATAAGATAAATTGTAAGGAGCAAAAAGTAACAAAAGTGAATAAGGTGCAGCAAGGTAGCCCAATCCTTTTTGTAGCAAAGGACAAGCCAAAACAAACTCTTATAATAAGAAAAGCGCTCCCGAGGACACATGGGAATATCGTCAAGCTAGTTTTCATCACGCTCATATGATTCGCGTTCGGTACTTTGATAATTTGATATGTGGGTGGACCGGTGCTTGGGTGCTGTTCTTACTTGAACAAACATCCCACTTATGATTAACCTCTATTGCAAGCATCCGCAACTACAACAAAAGTATTAAGGTAAACCTAACCATAGCATGAAACTTATGGATCCAAATCAGCCCCTTACGAAGCAACGCATAAACTAGGGTTCAAGCTTCTGTCACTCTAGCAACCCATCATCTACTTATTACTTCCCAATGCCTTCCTCTAGGCCCAAATAATGTTGAAGTGTTATGTAGTCGACGTTCACATAAGACCACTAGAGTTTAGACAACATACATCTCATCAAAATATCGAACGAATACCAAATTCACATGACTACTAATAGCAAGACTTCTCCCGTGTCCTCAGGAACAAACGTAACTACTCACAAAGCATATTCATGTTCATAATCAGAGGGCTAATAATATGCATAAAGGATTTGAACATATGATCTTCCACCAAGTAAACCAACTAGCATCAACTACAAGGAGTAATCAACACTACTAGCAACCTACTAGCACCAATCCCGGACTTGGAGAAAAGAATTGGATACAAGAGATGAACTAGGGTTTGGATATGAGATGGTGCTGGTGAAGATGTTGATGGAGATTGCCCTCTCCCGATGAGAGGAGCGTTGGTGATGATGGTGGCGATGATTTCCCCCTCCCGGAGGGAAGTGTCCACGGCAAAACAGCTCTGCCAGATCCCTAGATTGGTTCTGCCAAGGTTCCGCCTCGTGGCGGTGGAGTCTCGTCCCAAAAGGTTGCTTGCTATTTTTTTCTCATCGAAAGACTTCATATAGGAGAACATGGACGTCGGAGAGCCACCAGTGGGCCCACGAGGTAGGGGGTGCGCCCAGGGGGGAGGGGCGCGCCCCCCACCCTCGTGAGCAGGGTGTGGGCCCCCTGGCCTTCATCTTTGGCGACGATTTTTCTTTATTTATTTTAAGGTATTCCGTGGAGTTTCAGGACTTTTGGAGTTGCGCAGAATAGCCCTTCAATATTTGTTCCTTTTCCAGCCCAGAATTCCAACTGCCGGCATTCTCCCTCTTCATGTAAACCTTGTAAAATAAGAGAGAATAGCCATAAGTATTGAGACATAACGTGAAATAACAGCCCATAATGCGATAAATATCAATATAAAAGCATGATGCAAAATGGACGTATCAAAGGGCACGATACCCCATGCCTCGGAAGCTCTTGCTTGCACTGCTGGTGGCCTCACGTAAGCTGCGGTATTACTTTCAAGGTCACCCAATCAAGGTCGTCTTGGCCTACCCATTGGAAAGGGTACTCAGGAGCCCCAATTCTGTTGGAAGGGTCGCCGAATGGAACATCGAGTTACAAGCGTTTCAGTTGGAATTCAGCACAACCAGGGTCATCAAATGGGCCATGCTTGCAGATTTTGTGGCAAAATGGACAGAGGCGCCAAGGCTCGAAGTAGGCGAAGATCGGTCACTTTCCCCAGGAAGTGAGACACCAGATGGCTGGGTCATGTACTTCGATGGAGCATTCTCGCGACATGGCGTGGGGACTGGCGCAGTGCTTATATCCCCCACTCAGGACAAGCTCTATTACACCGTGCAACTCTGTTTCCAGCATGGCGAGAAGGTATCCAACAACATAGCAGAATACGAGGGCCACATAGCAGGTTTGAAGGCTGCAGCAGCACTGGGGGTGAAGCGCCTCATTATCAAGGGTGATTCACAGCTCCTTGTCAACTTCTCCAACAAGGTATACGAGCCAAAGGACGAGCACATGGAAGCATATCTTGCGGAGGTGCGAAGCATGGAAAAGAAATTTTGGGGGCTGGAGTTGCAGCATGTGATCCGCGGCACCAACCAAGAGGCTGATGACATCGCCAAGAGGGCATCCAGGCGGCTGCCCCAAAAGCCTGGCGTTTTCGAGGAGCGGCTCTTCAAGCCATCAGCGGCACCGTCACTATCAAGCACGGCGCAACCTTGGGAGGAACTCCCTTAGCCACCTGCCACAGGAGCCCCGGCCTGTGGCCCGACCTCGGAAGCACGCTTACTCCTGGTGTTGGAGCCCCAGGAGGGATGTTGGACTACAGAATTCAAGGACTACCTGGTGCGAGGGATGCTACCGGAGAAAGAGGAGGACGCGGAACGCGTGGCTCGGCAGGCCACGACCTACTGCATCCAAGACAGAGAGCTCTACCAAAAGCGGCCAAATGATGTTTCCCTGCGTTGCATCTCCAGGGAACAGGGGAAGGAGCTGCTGGCTGACATACACGGCGGAGATTGTGGACACCACTCGTCATCACGGACCCTTGTCGGCAAGGCGTTTCGCAGTGGGTTCTATTGGCGCATGGCACTCAATGAGGCAATTGAGCTGGTGAAGGCTTGCGAAGCCGGCCAATTCCATGCCAAGCAGATCCATCAGCCAGCTCAGGGCCTGCAAACCATCCCACTTTCGTGGCCATTCGCATTCTGGGGGATGGATATCTTGGGCCTGTTTCCTCGAGCGCCTGGGGGCTACCGCTACCTCTACATCACCATCGACAAGTTCACCAAGTGGTCGGAGGTGGAAGCCGTCCGCACCATCCCAGCTGGCTCTGCAGTCAAGTTCATCAAGGGGCTCGTGAGCTGATTCGGGGTCCCTAATCGCATCATCACCGACAACGGTTCGCAGTTCACCAGCAATCTCTTCAAAACATATTGTGCTAACCTTGGAACGCAGATATGCTACGCTTCGGTGGCACACCCCCAGAGTAATGGCCAGGCCGAACGCACCAACGCAGAGGTCCTGAAAGGCCTCAAAACCAGGACCTTCAAGAAGAAGCTGGAGGCCTGTGATAGGGGCTGGTACGACGAGCTCCAGTCCATGCTGTGGTCCATCCGCACTACCGCCACCGAGTCGTCTGGCAAGACCCCGTTCTTCCTCGTCTATGGAGCAGAGGTGGTCCTCCCTCACGAGGTCAGGCATCGCTCTGCGCGGGTCCTAGCGTTTGATGAAGCGCAACAGGACGCCATGCGAGGGATGGACCTCGTGCTGGGGGAGGAACACCATCGGGAAGTCGCACTACCAAGCCGCACCTCGTGCTGAGGTGATACACGAAGATAGCTAGTGCGTGATTGTTTGCAATGGAGAGAGACACCCCTATAGCACATGTCCAATAGAGGTCTGGCCAACAAGGAACAAAGGTCGAGAGGGACACATGGAGAACATGGGCGCAATGGGAAGGAGAGAGTGTGTGTTTGTGATAGAGAGATCCCCTCGAGATCGTGAGGGGACTATATGGGTGGGAGATCAAGGGAGGTGCATGCGCGATAGAAAGATGCCCCGAGAGAAATCGAGATAGACCATGCACATGTTTGTGATGAAGACTAAGATTAGCTAGTCATATACATATAGGAGGGACTGCGTGTGCCTACAATTGAGTGAGAGAGCATCATACTTGGCTAGGCATGAGATTGTGTGTGTGTGTGCGTGTGAGATGGAGAGAGAACGAGGGAGAGAGATAGAGTTTTAGATGGGTCTATCGAGTGGGAGTGAGATATGCATGTGCGCGTGTGACCCAGGTAGATGGAGAGTTTGAGAGAGAGAGGGAAGGCTCCGAGACAAAAGAGTGGTGCGTGAGAGAGTTACGGGCAACGAGCCAAGGAATTTGTGTGTGTACGATGAGTGCACCCAAGATATTTAGCTTGGACTAGAGAATCATACATAGTGTGCGAGAGAGACCTATAGATGCAGTATATATGCATGCGAACTATAAAGACACCCCCCACACACACACAAAGAGAGAGAG
>NC_057807.1:470679113-470680131 GCF_018294505.1 Triticum aestivum | reverse complement strand
AGAGAGAGAGATGGAGAGAGAGATGTAGAGAGAGGGAGAGGGACCAACAAGGTTTGTGTGTTGGATGCGTGCGACAGAATTGAAGATTGTCGGCCAGAGAGAGAGAGAGAGAGAGAGAGAGAGAGAGAGACTCTGGGAGAGGGGGAGGTCGCGTTTTATGCATCAAAGATTGATATAAACCATGTTTCGGTATAAACTTGCATTCAAATATTTAAATTGGAGAACATGTTGTCTGCGATCCACACATGAACGGAGATATGCGTATATCAAACAAGTTCATTAATTTGACTTTCAACATGTTCATGGAGTACTATAATACTATACAACACGCTACTCGATTGAGGTGTTCAATTTTGGATTTAGTTCACTATTTTGACCTGGTGAACGAGCTATTTCATTGAATCAAGATATTTCATTTTGGGTTTGATTCCCGTTTTTGAGTGGGTCAACTATTTGTCATATAGTAAATCGCTAGCAATGAGCATGTAAAAACACATTACTCCCGACCATCATCTCTCCATCTAAAAAAGAAGTGGCAAGCTACTATTTCAAAATTTGATTCGAGTCGACTTGGTAAGGTAGACGTGGATGCTCGCTCTCCTAAAATTTGAACGAACCATCAAACACCCTCTGCTCGGTGGAATTTGCCCGAGAAAATAAATGGGAGACGCGAAATTACCGTCCTATGTGGGACACACATCAATTGGCCCGTTGTACATCGAGGGTAGGTTCGTAACTTCATCCAAGCGCGCCTTCTCCTCAGCCGAAATGACATGTGCCTAATAATTGATAAATCATGTTTGGAAAAACACCCTCTACTTGCCCAAAATAGCTCGCGCCCACTATTTCAAAACACGTCTCCTCGCCTGAAATCGCTCGCGCCCACTATATTTCAAAACACGCCCTCCTCGCCCGAAATCACTCGCACCCACTATTTAGGGAGAAGAAAGGTTACTCTACTATCCCTGACCCTCAGTACACAGACCCAAGCCGAGAAGCCTAAAGGCAGGGGTAGAAC
>NC_057807.1:470663615-470678851 GCF_018294505.1 Triticum aestivum | reverse complement strand
AAATGCGCCTGTAAGACATGGTTCTACTCCCCTCCCAATTCCCTCCCCATTCATACCTCGTGGGCGCCAAATCACCTTCTCCCGGATGCTCCCTTCTCTTGAGCCGCGAAACCTCAGCCCCTCCTCCATGGCGCCCCCACCTCACCAAATTCACAGCCGCCCTCCTCCCTAATGCCGGAGACGCTATCCATTTATCGTCGTGCACTGGGTCGTGTGCCTCTTACTCCATGCTGCTGGAGTTGCCTCGATGACGGCCGCGTGAACCGTACCGGAGCCGATACACCCCCGCCGTTGTTCAAGGCGCCGGAGCGGCTCCAACTTTGGATCCGTCCAGAGCCCCGGCGCTGCTTCCCCGTAGCCATCGACCATCATGACATCTCTGCTTCCCTGCCGCTGGTCGCCACTGCAACCGCGCCGGCCTCACTGACTCGAGAGCTGGAGCTGCCTACTTCACCATGCAGCTAGATAGGTCGCACCCTCATCTCAAATCACTTTAGTTAGGTGTCAGTTGTCTGAATTTTTATTCTGCGCCAATCGATTCCCGATGGGAAGCAGCACCCCTCGAGGAGGCGGAGCTCCTAGGCTGTCAGTATGCTGGTGTCTAACGTAAGGGTGTGAGGGCGCAAGTTCTCCATGGCAGCAGCGCTTAGATGGCTATCTTAGAGTTGTGTGGGTTGAAGGTACTATCGCCGCCGGATCTGGATGACAGCGAGTCTTTGTGGATTGGCCAGGAGGCGGCGCAACCACGGCAGTTCGGTGGGGCGGGGAGCGGGGTTTTGGTCGGGGCCACAGACGGCGGAGGCAGGCTGCTCTGTCGTAGGTTGCTGGATCTTTGGGGAAGATTCTAAAAAGTGTCAGCCGGGAAGCACAAGACGGCCATCAAGCCATCCAGCATAGATCGGACAATACGAAAATAAAATAAAATCATGTGACCCCAATTTAGTCTTCAGTCAACAGACGTGTGACTACTCTTGTACCTTGCTGTTGATCTCTTAGTGTATTTCTTCAGATCAAAGAGATGTGTCGTTCTTAACATTATGCGTTTTCTGCATCTTCAGCCACCCCGTCTTCCGACTCACCACAGCTGCTCCAACAAGGCAAGCATACACCATAAGGGAGCTATAGTCCCCACTCAACAGTTCCCTGCATCGAATGCGCGTGCCCGACATGGACAGCCACAACAACTGTAGGGCCATCGACAAGTCAGCATATGATGCTCACTCTGGGGCCAAATAGGTTCTACCCTCATCTTACTTGTGTGCAATACTTATGGCTTTGTTATTCATCTAAGCATGGAAAATATATTATCACATTTCATTGTATATTCATGCTGATCTCTTACGGGTCTTGTTTAGAAGTTAACGTTGTTCCATAGTTCAGCTAAGAGACTTGTTCTTTACGTTGTTCCATAGATATCATCCATCAACCAATGCTATCCCACAGGCTGGTGATTATAGTATTATACCACTTCTAGTATTACCTATGTTGTTCTTTAATACTTTTGTGTGTCGATGTCTACTATGCAACCTTCTCCTTGTAGATGTTGGGCCTCGAAGTGTAGAGGTTTGTAGGACAGTAGCAAATTTCCCTCAAGTGGATGACCTAAGGTTTATCAATCCGTGGGAGGCGTAGGATGAAGATGGTCTCTCTCAAACAACCCTGCAACCAAATAACAAAGAGTCTCTTGTGTCCCCAACACACCCAATAGAATGGTAAATTGTATAGGTGCACTTGCTCGGCGAAGAGATGGAGATACAAGTGCAATATGGATGGTAGATATAGGTTTTTGTAATCTGAAATTATAAAAACAACAAGGTAACAAACGATAAAAGTGAGCTTAAACGGTAATGGAATGCTAGGAAACAACGCCTAGGGTTCATACGTTCACTAGTGCAAGTTCTCTCAACAATAATAACATAATTGGATCATATAACTATCCCTCAACATGAAACAAAGAGTCACTCCAAAGTCACTAATAGCGGAGAACAAACGAAGAGATTATTGTAGGGTACGAAACCACCTCAAATTTATTCTTTCTGATCGATCTATTCAAGAGTCTGTAGTAAAATAACACGAAGCTATTCTTTCCATTCAATCTATCATAGAGTTCGTACTAGAATAACACCTTAAGACACAAATCAACCAAAACCCTAATGTCACCTAGATACTCCAATGTCACCTCAAGTATCTGTGGGTATGATTATACGATATGCATCACACAATCTCAGATTCATCTATTCAACCAGCACAATGAACTTCAAAGAGTGCCCCAAAGTTTCTACTGGAGAGTCAAGACGAAAACGTGTGCCAACCCCTATGCATAAGTTCACGAGGTCACAGAACTCGCAAGTTGATCACCAAAACATACATCAAGTGGATCACGTGATATCCCATTGTCACCACAGATAAGCACATGCAAGACATGCATGAAGTGTTCTCAAATACTTAAAGACTCAATACGATAAGAAAACTTCAAAGGGAAAACTCAATCCATCACAAGAGAGTAGAGGGGGAGAAACATCATAAGATACAACTATAATAGCAAAGCTCGCGATACATCAAGATCATACCACCTCAAGAACACGAGAGAGAGGGATCAAATACATAGCTACTGGTACATACCCTCAGCCCTGAGGGTGAACTACTCCCTTCTCGTCATGGAGAGCGCCGGGATGATGAAGATGGCCACCGGTGAGGGATCCCCCCTTCAGCAGGGTGCCGGAACAGGGTCCAGATTGGTTTTTGGTGGCTACAGAGGCTTGCGGTGGTGGAACTCCCGATCTATGTTTCTTTCTGGAGGTTTGGGTATTTATAGGAGGGTTTGGCGTCGAGAACAAGTCAGGAGGACCTACGGGGTGTCCACGAGGCAGGGGGCGCTCCCTCCACCCTCGTGGGCCCCATGAGCCTCCTCTCCGGTAAATCTTTATTCCAATATTTTTTATATTTTCCAGAAAAAATCTCTGTTGATTTTTAGCGCATTCTGGGAAGTTTTATTTCTGCACAAAAACAACACCACGATAGTTCTGCTGAAAACAGCATCAGTCCGGGTTAGTTCTAACCAAATCATACCAAAACCATGTAGAAATATTATAAAAATGACATGAATACATCAAAAATTATAGATACATTGGAGACGTATCAAGCATCCCCAAGCTTAATTCTTGCTCGTCCTCGAGTAGGTAAATGATAAAAGCAGAATTTTTGATGTGGAATGCTACCTAACATATTTATCCACATAATTCTCTTTATTGTGGCATGAATGTTTAGATCCAAAAGATTCAAGATAACAGTTTAATATTGACATAAAAATAATAACACTTCAAGCATGCTAACCAAGAAATTTATGTCTTATCAAAATAACATTGCCAAAGAAAGCTTATTCCTACAAAATCATATAGTTTGGCCATGCTTCACTTTCATCACACAAAATGCTCCCATCATGCACAACCCCGGTTTCAGCCAAGCAATTGGTTCATACTTTTTAACGTGCTTCAGACTTTTCAACCCTCACGCAATACATGAGCGTAAGCCATGGACATAGCACTATGGGTGGAGTAGAGTATGATTATAGGGATTATGTGAGAAAACAAAAAGGAGAAAGTCTCACATTGACGCGGCTAATCAATGGGCTATGGAGATGCCCATCAATTGATGTCAATACGAGGAGTAGGAATTGCCATGCAAAGGATGCACTAGAGCTATAAATGTATGAAAGCTCATCAAAAAGAAACTAAGTGGGTGTGCATCCAACTTGCCTGCTCATGAAGGCCTAGGGCATTTTGAGGAAGCCCATCATTGGAATATACAAGCCAAGTTCTATAATGAAAAATTCCCACTAGTATATGAAAGTGACAACATAGGAGACTCTCTATCATGAAGATCATGGTGCTACTTTGAAGCACAAGTGTGGTAAACGGATAGTAACATTGTCCCTTCTCTCCTTTTCTCTCATCATTTTTTTGTGGGCTTCTTTGGCCTCTTTTTTTTATTTGGGCTTCCTTTTTTCTTTTTTTTTCTTTTTCGTCCAGAGTCTCATCCCGACTTGTGGGGGAATCATAGTCTCCATCATCCTTTCCTCACTGAGATAATGCTCTAATAATGAAGATCATCACACTTTTATGTACTTACAACTCAAAAATTACAACTCGATACTTAGAACAAAATATGACTCTATATGAATGCCTTCGGTGGTGTACCGGGATGTGCAATGTATCAAGAGTGACATGTATGAAAGAATTATGAAAGGTGGCTTTGGCACAAATACGATGTCAACTACATGATCATGCAAAGCAATATGACAATAATGATGCGTGTCATAATAAACCGAACGGTGGAAAGTTGCATGGCAATATATCTCGGAATGGCTATGGAAATGCCATAATAGGTAGGTATGGTGGCTACTTTGAGGAAGATATAAGGAGGTTTATGTGTGATAGAGCGTATCGTATCATGGGGTTTGGATGCACCAGCGAAGTTTGCACCAACTCTCAAGGTGAGAAAGGGCAATGCACGATACCGTAGAGGCTAGCAAATTGCGAAGGGTAAGAGTGCGTATAATCCATGGACTCACATTAGTCATAAAGAACTCATATACTTATTGCAAAAGTTTATTAGCCCTCGAAGCAAAGTACTACTATGCATGCTCCTAGGGGAAGGGTTGGTAGGAGTTAACCATCGCGCGATCCCGACCTCCACTCCTAAGGAAGGCAATCAAAGAACACCCCATGCTTCAAATTTGTCACACAATATTCACCATACGTGCATGCTATGGGACTTGCCAACTTTAACACAAGTATTTCTCAATTTCATAATTACCCAACTAGCATGACTCCAATATTACCACGATTATATCTTAAAACAATTATCAAGTATCAAATTTATCATAGTATTCAATGCACTCTATACGAAAGTTTTTATTATACCCAACTTGGATGCCCATCATATTAGGACTAATTTTATAACCCAAGCAAACTACCATGCTGTTCTAAAAGACTCTCAAAATAATATAAGTGAAGCATGAGAGTTCATTAATTTCTTCAAAATAAAACCACCTCCGTGCTCTAAAAAGATATAAGTGAAGCACTAGAGCAAATGACAAACTACTCCAAAAGATATAAGTGAAGATCAATGAGTAGTCAAATAATTGTGCAACTATGTGAAGACTCTCTAATATTTAAGAATTCAGATCTTGGGATATTATTCAAACAGCAAGCAAAACAAAACAAAATGATATTTCAAGGATAGCACACATTATGTGAAGAAGCAAAAACATTGGTTCAACCGATACTAACCGATAATTGTTGAAGAAGAAAGGTGGTATGCCTACCGGGGCATCCCAAGCTTGGATGCTTGAGACTTATTGAAATATTATCTTGGGGTGCCTTGGGCATCCCCAAGTTTGAGCTTTTGTGTCTCCTTAATTCCTTTTATATCTCGGTTTCCTAAATCTCGAAAGCTTCATCCACACCAAACTCAACAAGAACTCGTGAGATAAGTTAGTATAAACCAATGCAAAAACCTTATCATTTTCTACTGTAACAAATCACAAAAATTATTATTCAACATTGCATACTAAAAGTCTCTGCATATTAATACTCCTATCCTGAAATAGAATCTTTAAACAAGCAAACATATGCAAACAATGCAAACATAACAGCAATCTGCCAAAACAGTACAGTTTATAAAGAATGCAAGATTCATCATACTTCCCTAACTCCAAAATTTATGAAAGTCTACCACACTGTAGAAGATTTATCAGAGCTCAATATGCAAAAAGTTTCAAAATTTTATCATTTTTCTGACTTTTCTAGGGAATTTTTGCAACAACGGTAAACTTTCTGTTTTGAAACAGCAACATGTATACTTGCAAAATAAGCATGGTAAAGGCTATCCTTGACATTTTTATTGAAAATATAGATGCAAAACATTATTATAAATAACATCAAGCAAATACTAACAAAAGAAAATGATGCTCCAAGCAAAACACATATCATGTGGTGAATAAAAATATAGCTCTAAGTAAAGTTACCGATGAATGAAGACGAAAGAGGGGATGCCATCCGGGGCATCCACAAGCTTAGGCTCTTGGTTGTCCTTGAATATTACCTTGTGGTGCCTTGGGCATCCCCAAGCTTAGGCTCTTTCCACTCCTTATTCCATAGTCCATCGAATCTTTACCCAAAACTTGAAAACTTCACAACACAAAACTCAACAGAAAACTCATAAGCTCCGTTAGTATAAGGAAATAAACCACCAATTAGGTACTATTGTGAACTCATTCTAAATTTATATTGGTGTAATATCTACTGTATTCCAACTTATCTATGGTTCATACCCTCCGATACTACTCACAGATTCATCAAAATAAGCAAACAACACATAGAAAGTACAATCTGTCAAAAACAGAACAGTCTGTAGTAATCTGTATCATTCGAATGCTTCTGTAATTCCAACAATTCTGAAATAAATTGTTGGACGTGAGTAATTTTTCTATTAATCATCTGCAAAAAGAATCAACCTAAAATCGCTCTCCAGTAAAACATGGCAGCTAATCTCGTGAGCGCAAAAGTTTCTGTTTTTTACAGCAAGATCGCAAAGACTTCACCCAAGTCTTCCCAAAGATTCTACTTGGCACAAACACTAATTAAAACATAAAACCACATCTAACCAGAGGATAGATGAATTATTTATTACTAAACAGGAGCAAAAGCAAAGGACAAAAATAAAATTGGGTTGCCTCCCAACAAGCACTATCGTTTAACGCCCCTAGCTAGGCATGATGATTTCAATGATTCTCACATAAAAGATAAGAATTGATACATAAAGAGAGCATCATGAATAATATGACTAGCACATTTAAGTCTAACCCACTTCCTATGCATAGGTATTTTGTGAGCAAACAATTTATGGGAACAATAATCAACTAGCTAGGAAGGCAAAACAAGCAAATCTTCAAGATTTTTAACACATAGAGGGAAACTTGATATTATTGCAATATGTAGAAGCATATGATCCTCTCTCATAATAATTTTCAGTAGCATCATGAGTGAATTCAACCATATAACCAGCACATAAAGCATTATTCTCATGATGCACAAGCATATAAATTTTACTACTCTCCACATAAGCAAAATTCTTCTCATTCGGAATAGTGGGAGCAAACTCAACAAAATAACTATCATGTGAGGCATAATCCAATTGAAAATTAAAATCATGATGACAAGTTTCATGGTTATCATTTTTCTTTATAGCATACATGTCATCACAATAATCATCATAGGTAGCACCTTTGTTCTCATAATCAATTGGAACCTCTTCTAAAATAGTGGATTCATCACTAAATAAAGTCATGACCTCTCCAAATCCACTTTCATCAATATAATCATCATAAATAGGAGGCGTGCTTTCATCAAAATAAATTTTTATAATCATTTTCCTTAATTCAATTTTTTGTAGTTTTCTTTTATAAATTAAACTAGTGATAAAATAAGAAACCAAAAGATTCGATTGCAAGATCTAAAGATATACCTTCAAGCACTCACCTCCCCGGCAACAGCGCCAGAAATTAGCTTGATGTCTACTATGCAACCTTCTCCTTGTAGACGTTGTTGGGCCTCAAAGTGCAGAGGTTTGTAGGACGGTAGCAAATTTCCCTCAAGTGGATGACCTAAGGTTTATCAATCCGTGGGAGGCATAGGATGAAGATAGTCTCTCTCAAACAACCCTGCAACCAAATAACAAAGAGTCTCTTGTGTCCCCAACACACCCAATACAATGGTAAATTGTATAGGTGCACTAGTTCGGCGAAGAGATGGTGATACAAGTGCAATATGGATGATAGATATAGGTTTTTGTAATCTGAAATTATAAAAACAGCAAGGTAACAAGCAATAAAAGTGAGCGTAAACGGTAATGCAATGCTAGGAAACAAGGCCAAGGTTCATACTTTCACTAGTGCAAGTTCTCTCAACAACAATAACATAATTGGATCATATAACTATCCCTCAACATGCAACAAAGAGTCACTCCAAAGTCACTAATAGCGGAGAACAAACGAAGATATTATTGTAGGGTACGAAACCACCTCAAAGTTATTCTTTCTGATCGATCTATTCAAGCGTCTGTACTAAAATAACACGAAGCTATTCTTTCCGTTCAATCTATCATAGAGTTCATACTAGAATAACACCTTAAGACACAAATCAACCAAAACCCTAATGTCACCTAGATACTCCGATGTCACCTCAAGTATCCGTGGGTATGATTATACGATATGCATCACACAATCTCAGATTCATCTATTCAACCAACACAAAGAACTTCAAAGAGTGCCCCAAAGTTTCTACCAGGGAGTCAAGATCAAAACATGTACCAACCCCTATGCATAAGTTCACGAGGTCACGAAACTCGCAAGTTGATCACGAAAACATACATCAAGTGGATCACGTGATATCCCATTGTCACCACAGATAAGCACATGCAAGACATACATCAAGTGTTCTCAAATCCTTAAAGACTCAATAAGATAAGATAACTTCAAAGGGAAAACTCAATCCATCACAAGAGAGTAGAGGGGGAGAAACATCATAAGATCCAACTATAATAGCAAAGCTCGCGATACATCAAGATCATACCACCTCAAGAACACGAAAGAGAGAGAGAGATCAAACACATAGCTACTGGTACATACCCTCAGCCCCAAGGGTGAACTACTCTCTCCTCGTCATGGAGAGCGCCAGGATGATGAAGATGGCCACCGGTGAGGGATTCCCCCTCCGGCAGGGTGCCAGAATAGGGTTCCGATTGGTTTTTGGTGGCTACAGAGGCTTGCGGCGGCGGAACTCCCGATCTAGGTTTCTTTCTGGAGGTTTGGGTATTTATAGGAGGATTTGGTGTCGAGAACAAATCAGGAGGACCCATAGGGTGTCCACGAGGCAGGGGGCGCGTCCCAGGGGGTGGGCACGCCCTCCACCCTCGTGGGCCCCACGAGTATCCTCTCTGGTAACAAGTTATTCCAGTATTTTTTATTTTCCAGAAAAAATCTCCGTTGATTTTCAGCGCATTCCGAGAGCTTTTATTTCTGCACAAAAACAACACCACGGTAGTTCTGCTGAAAACAGCGTCAGTCCGGTTAGTTCTAATCAAATCATACCAAAAGCATGTTGAAATATTATAAACATGGCATGAATAGATCAAAAATTATAGATACGTTGGAGACGTATCATGTGCCATCTAGTTAATCTCGAGTACAAATGATACATATTCTGTAGCTTTCATCTGTGTTCTCCCCTTAGTTTTTGAGACCTGTTGCTGCTCGTTAACCCAGTCCTACTATTTATGTCGTCTCCTACAGGCACTCATTACATAAGTCTAACTACTAGTTGTCTTCCATGCATGTCAAATATAATTGCACACACTGATTTATGCAGAAAGAACCTCACGGAGCAATGTAACGGCCAACAAACTTGACGTCAATGATACCCAATATGATGGAACATGTAAAGGCAGTTCTTCACAAGACTTGCAGAAAGATGATGAATCCTATTCACCCCACAAGGTCCTTGCTCTTACTTGGCCCTTGATATGGGCACAACATGCATATAATGTCCTGGAGTGCATCTACTCTATTGCAATGCCTTGTGCTTAGCCTGATGATCATGCATGTAAATATGGCATGCCTTCATGTTTTTTAGTACCTATTCCATTCATGATAACATGTTTTCAAATTCAAGTACTGTCATTCTACTCTATCACAATGCCATCTGCTTAGTTTGGACATCATGCTTCTGAATATCTTATGCATTGTTATTCATCAGTATGTACTTCTTCTGTCTACCATACCATGTTCTTTTTTTACATTGAAGTGTTGTTCTAGTGGTCTCTTGCAATGCCATCTTAGTTTCCCAATCATACACGCATATGTTGCCTTAGTGTTTTTCTGTATGTATTTCGCTAGCATACAGTTGTACATTCAAGTTGTGTTTTTTTACACTGTTGTCTCGTCGTATCCCTAGCTCTTACATCATACTCGCTCTGTCCAGATTACATGTTGCAGAAATGGATAAAACTGGATGTATCTAGAACTGAAATACGCCTAGACCCATCCATTTATGTCTGGATGGAGGGAATACATGTCAATATGTCATGCCTTTCTATTCTTCAGTATCTATTCCATCTCTATTGTAGCATGTTTTATAATTGAAGCACCATTCTTCTATAAAAAAGGCATGCAAGGGGAAGACGGCTATGTTAGAATCTGAAGGGTTACAAACCAGGTCTTTGCAAAAGATCCAAACGCCAGGAGATAATAAACCAACTCCAGTTTTCATAGATACTACTCCAGCACAGAGATACCCAACTCCCACTGATAATAAGCAGATTCCAGTGGCCAAAGAACTAGTCCGCTCCAGTCTAGCAAAAGAATGTCAACTCCATTCTAAGAAGCGTGTGCGTATACTCGCATCATGAAATTTTATAGCATTCTGATAATATTTTCTACATGTTTCTTACCCATCTCTCTTTTAGAAAATAAGGTTAAACGCTAGAAGACTTCCTCCATTAGGATCGTTGTCAGGACCCCAACTCAAGGGCACACCGATCTAGCATGTAACACCTCATATCACTTCGCGGCCTCACATTGTATTCCCACGGGTGTCGCCTTACCAAGCCTGGGACCGTTTGCGCCTTTTGGCACACGTATATGATAGTGTCGCTAGCATCCATATGACAAGGAGCCCGGGCTGACATGGCTAGTCGTGAACCCAAAGTGGCATTAACTTACAGGGACAGGCATACATGACCCAGCAATGAACGTGTCGATCATCAGCGAGTGAATCCGGGCTGTACCAACTGGGATAGCAGGACTCCGGTAAACCGGGCTGTAGCAGGCTAATAGGACTCCGGTAGACACTGCGTGACATTTCCCCTAAGGGACAGACACAGGAACAAAGAAGGACACATGCCGGCCAACCTAAGTGTTCTGTAGCAATAGCAAGCTACCAAGGCTTAGTGGAAGCACTAGGAGACATTTCCCGGTAAGAGAGGCTACCAAGGATAAACAACTAGATAGTCAGATCCCACACATACCAAGCATTTCAATAACATACACACAATATGCTCGATATTTGCAAATACAACATGGCATCACAACATGACCCTACAACTCAAGTATGTATTCAATAGGCTCCGAGGAGCGAGATATTACAAACATGGGTCTCATGACCCAGCATTCAGAGCACACAAGTCAAGCACAAGCGGAAGCTTAACATGTCTGAGTACAGACATCTACAAATGAAAAAGGCTGAGAAGCCTGACTTCTACCAGATCCTGCTGAGGGCACAAGATCGTAGATGACGTAACAAGCTAAATGTCGAAGTCCACGCGGAACTACTAGTGAGACGGAAGTCTCTACAAAAACATAAAATAGGCAAACGTGAGTACAAATGTACCCAGCAAGACTAACATTAGAACTAACTACATATGCATCATTGTCAACAAATGGGGTGGTGGGGTTTAACTGCAGCAAGCCAGCTTTGACTCGGTAGCTATCCTAAACTACGACTGCAAGTAACTCTTTTGAGGTGGCGCACACGAGTCCACATATTCACCATATCAATACACCACTATGGATCCGCTTCCGTCTCCCTACGAGAACGCCATCCATAGCACTCACGCTTATCTTGCGCATTTTAAAGTATCCACTTTCACTTGTGTATGAACTGTACAGGCAACCCAGAAGTCCTTTATCGCGGACACGGCTATTCGAATAGATAATGTTAACCCTGCAGGGGTGTACTTCTTCACACATGCTCTCACCACTTATCACCGTTTACACGACATGTACTCGGCAACCTTCAAGCGGAAGCCCGGCAAGGGTGTTGGCCACGACCTGAGTAACCACACAAGTCTCTTGTCCAGGTTTATTGCCTATTCGGGTTCCATCCGCAAGGAGATCCGGCCGGGGTGTCGCTCACGGCGCCAAACGATGTGTGCAGGGTTCCCAAGCCCACCAGCCGGGTGCCACTAGGTACACCGGGCCACTGTGCCTAGTCTGTCCCAAGCCCACCTGTATCGGGTGTGTTGGCGTTCTGGGAACGGGGGTACCCAGACTTGCCTGCCTGCGGCCTGCGGCGTGGCTCAAGGAGTGGCCTAGTACGGCCCATCTTCGTCAACACAAGCTCAAGACCCTCGCGAGGGCCAAGCCTCGCGGGGCAGACGACAGGAAGCTTCCTCAGGCACAGCCTCGTCAGGCTGGCTCGCGAGGAGGCGAAGAGATCAAGGCGGGGTACCTCACGAGGTGCCCATGACGCAAGCCATGACGACCAGAGCCAGGCGGGCGCCAGGCGGGTGCCGGCCTACGCAATGTCCTTGTTTCCCCTTTGGTGCAAAGGGGGCAAGCTCAGGCCAAGGCATCAAGCAAAGGTTACCATTCCGGTGCAACAAGAGCAAGACCAGCAAAACGGCTGGATGGAGGTCACCGTGGAGCCCAGGAAGGCGTCATCGTCAGAGTCTTTGGTAGGCGAGGACCAACTTTAGTCACGATAAGTGTACTAGATGTACCCCTTCAAAATGGCCAATTGTTGGCGCCCTTCCCGCTTAATATTTGGGAAGAGGACCAGGGCCTTGATCTATAAATAGGACTAGCCACTCTCAAGGTAGGGGGATCGAACAATTGAACCTTAGCCAGAACCACCCACACAAGAACATCCCTCGCGAGGCTGTTCTTCCCTTGTATGGTTCATCATCAGCCCCAGAGGCAATCCACCACACCACAAACTAGAGTAGGGTATTACACCACAATGGTGGCCCGAACTAGTATAAACCTTGTGTCCCTTGTGTTGTTCTTCGTGTAGCCTAGATCCTTTGCGAGACGACGAGACAGGAGACGGTAGGGGGAGTGATCTCCGTGCGCACCCCAGAGTTCGAACCTTAAGGGTCTGCCGGAACCCGTAATCTGACATTTGGCGCGCCAGGTAGGGGTGGTCCGGAATCCACCTTCCGCCGTCTTGTGTTTCGCCATCCGTCGCATCCATGTCTGACGCTCGTCGAGCCCACGCCGAGTGGCTGCTCTCGCCACCCGCGTCGCCCAGATGGCGCCCGTCGGCAGATGCCCCCGTCGTTCCCCGTCGCCTGCCGTCAACGCCGCCACCGGTCCGGCGGGGAACGAGCAGTAGGCCTCGTCCCTGCATCCCTCGGTGCAGCGAGAAGGCCGCACCGCCACCCCGTCGCTGACTCCAGCCGGTTCATCATCCCATACTCGTTGCTCCCCCACGGACGCGCACGCTGCGTTGCTCCTGGCACGAGAGCTCCTGCACTACCGCCCCATCGACGACCTCTACGACGAGTGGCTCGCTCGCATCACTGAGCTCGTCAGCGCCGTAGGGGGCTCCCCTGCACCATCCCTCTTGCTGCACCGCCCACCACCCTGCGCGAGCAACGCAGCTCCGGAGGCGCCTCAACCGCCTCCCTCTCAAGAAGGTGCCCTGGCCCCAAGGCGCGCGGCCCCTGGATGGGACCCACTCCGTCCAGCACCCGTGCAGCAAGAGAAGAGCTACCAAGAGATCCCTCGTCCTCAAGAAGCTGCACGCGTGCTCCCTGCACCGGCCTATCACGATCGCGCTCCTGCTCTAGCGCGCCAAGACCCCGCGCTGCTCAGGGCGGCAGCGCGCGGAGACTTCCAAGATCAAGCTATTCGCCACCAAAGGCCTCCAGTGGCCACTGCAGGCTGCCGTGCCTTCACCGCCGAGCTGCGCAACGTAGCTTGGCCGGGCAAGTTCAAGCCGGATCTGCCCCCGCGCTACGACGGCACGGCTGACCCTGCGGTGTTCCTCCAGCACTACGAGCTGGGCATCGAAGCCGCCAACGGGGACGAGAAGTTCATGGCGAACTGGTTTCCCATGGCGCTCAAGGACGGTGCCCGCACCTGGCTCCTGAACCTGGCTCCTGGCACGATTTCCTCCACAGACGAGATGCGCACTCGCTTCATCGCCAACTTCCAGGGCACTCGCGACCGGCCTCCGGCCATGAGTGACCTGTGCCGCACCAAGCAACAACCAGGAGAGACCCTGCAAAAGTACATCCAGCGCTTCAACAACGCTCGCCTCAAGATCCCCAGGGTGACTGAGGAGGCCATCATCTCAGCTTTCTCTGACGGCGTGCGTGACATCAAGATGAAAGAGGAGCTAGCAATCCATGAAGACCCGTGCACATCCCTGGAGCTCTTCAACTTGGCAACCAAGTGCGCCAGGGCTGAGGAAGGGCGCCTCTCCCTCCTCAAGCTTCCGGCTGCCGATCTAGAAGAGAAGAAGCCCAAGGTCAAGGACGTGAAGCGCAAGGGGGCTGATGTGCTTGCAGCAGAGCCAGACACCAAGCGAGGTAGGGACCAGCCTGAGTCATCCAAGGGAAGCCGGTACTATGTGTACCACGACCTCCACACCCACAACACCAATGAATTCCACGAGCTCAGAGCCGTGCGACATGTGCGTGCCGGCCGATGCCCCGAGCGCAACGACCGGGGCTATGGCCGAGGAGGAGGAAGAGGTGGAGGACGATGGGAAGACCGTGGCGCTCGCCAAGTGTAACACCCCGGATGTAACTTTCCATCTTTGTAACTCCAACTCTTGCCATTTTCGGCTATGTGATATGATATTCCCTCCGTGGTTGGGTTTTGTCTTTTGTTTTGCATTTTATTCATGTCATGCATATCATATCATGTCACCATGTGCATCTCATTTTCATACGTGTTCGTCTCATGCATCCGAGCCTTTTCCCTGTTGTCCGTTTCGCAATCCGACACTCCCACATGCTCCGGCGCACCCCTCTTGTCTCTTTTAGTGTGCGGGGGTTAAATGTTCTCGGAATGGACCGAGACTTGCCAAGTGTCCCTGGTAGAGCACCGGTAGACCACCTGTCAAGTTTCGGGTCATTTGGAGCTCGTTTGGTACTCCAACGGTTAACCGCACTCCCGCAAAGGCCTCTTTTAAGTTGCAGCCCAACACCCCTCCCAAACAGCCCAATAACCCATCTAACTCCCCTCCATGCTCTCGGTCGTTCGATCACGATCGTGTGGGCGAAAACTACACCCCATTTGGACACTCCTAGCTCCCGCTACCTATAAATATGTGCACTCCCCCGAGATTCACGGGCAAACCCTAAAAATCTCCCCTCTCTGCGCCGCCGGACACGTCCGGGCGACCCGGACACGTCCGCCTGCCGCCGCCCGGCCAATCGCGAGCTGC
>NC_057807.1:470654036-470663335 GCF_018294505.1 Triticum aestivum | reverse complement strand
CCGCCTCCTCCTCGTCCGGCCGGATCTCGTCGTCCCCGGCCTTCCCCGAGCTCCGACAGCCGCGCCCGAGCTCCATCTCCGGCGAACGGCGTCCGAGCCGCGTTCCGGCCAGATCCAATCTGCAAGAGCCACGGTTGACTTTCCCCGACCCCCGAAATCGTCGTTTTTTCTGCATTAAAATTGTTGCATCTTCATTGCATCACATCTTCGCACCCGTAGCACCGTTTCGTGCGTGTAATATGTCAAATTGTTCGTCTCGAAGAGTACATCATTTCATTCCATTGCATCCTTTACATTAGAGCTCATATTAATGCCCGAAATGCTGTTGGAATAGGGCTTCATATTGTTAGTTTCAGATTCTTATTAGAACGAGCTCTTTTGTCATTTTTGCCATGATTGATGTGTGCATCCTATGAACTTGGTCCCTAAATGTGTTTTGAACTAGGCTATGTATTCTTTATAGAGGTGCTTACCATGTATTTTTGTGATCAATGTGGTGACTAGCACAAGCATGCAAACTAGGCTTCGTGTTAATGCTGATTTTAGTTCCTGTTCTGCTGTAAATTTGATGCCATGTAAACATGTTGCTACAGAGAAATCCATGCATAATTTGAGATACTTCAGTAAGGGTGTTTTGAAAACATGGTTTTGCTCTATCCATCCATGGTCCTGGTTGCACTTATGCAGTAGTCTAGCATGTCATTTTCGTGCTCTACTTTTGCTTCAAATTGTTTCCTGGCAGATTGTTTACATGTTATTCAATTTGGCCGAGGTTGTTGTAGTTGGTTCGGGTATGCTATGATGTTGTTTCTTGCCATGTATAGATTCTATGTCATGTCTTCTTGATGGATGTATGCTTAGTTTATCACGAGGAGCTCTGTAGTGAGTGCATCGAGCTCGCGAAGGTGCCTTCATAATTATTTCAATGCCATGCTTTGTTTGCTGAAATCTGTTAACGGAACTTGCTATGTTTACGTGGGTGCCATCATATTTTCTAGTCCTTTTTGGCTTATGGTCAGTAAGGGACTTTTGATCTATGCTTTGACTAGATTCGTGCCATGTCTTATTTTTCTATTATAAGATCCTGTAGCATGTTGATAACCTGCTCTGAACATTGCTTCGTGCTGCTGTTTATGCCATGTCCACCTGATAATTTTTTGCACTTTCTCCATGCTTGTTTGAACCTGTTATGATGTGAATGAGCCGTAGCTCAGTGATCCTCTTTTGTTAAGCATATCCTGTAGATGTTTGCCATATGCTTTGTTTTTATGATGGGGTGCTGTAGCATAGTTTCTTGTTGCATGCTAAGTAGCATCGTGCTGATAATCGCAGCGTTGTGCCATTCTTGTCTTGCTTGCCATTTGCAAACCGTGCATCCGAATCCGGTGATCTTTATATCGATTTCAATCGAAATCATCTCATCTTTCCAGCGGCATACTTGGTTTGCCAAGTTGATGCCTTGTTCATCATCATTCCTTCCGAAGCACGCATATGCATTGCATATCACATCTCGCATATCATGACATGTATTGCATCATGTTGTTTGTGCATTGCACAGTGATTTATTGTGGTTACTTTGCTTGTGTTCTTGCTTTGGGTAGAGCCGGGAGACGAGTACGTGCACGAGGAACCTGTTGAGAATGCTTACGAGGATCAAGCCTTCGACTACTCTGAGAACCTTGCAGGCAAGATGATCATACCTTCGAAATCATTACTATCTTTGCTTGCTAGTACTCGCTCTTTCGCTATGTTAGCCCTACCTGCCTTTGTTTACCATGCCTACCTATTGCCATGTTAAACCACTAACCATCCTGTCCTAGCAAACCCTTTGTCTGGCTATGTCACCGCTTTTGCTCAGCCCCTCTTATAGCATTGTTAGCTGCAGGTGAAGATGAAGGTTGTTCCAGGTCAGAACATGGGTATTTTGGGATATCACAATATCTCCTATTTATATTAATGCACCTTATATACTTGGTAAAGGGTGGAAGGCTCGGCCTTATGCCTAGTGACTTGTTCCACTCTTGCCGCCCTAGTTCCGTTTACCGGTGTTATGTTCCTGGATTTTGCGTTCCTTACACGGTTGGGTGATTTATGGGACCCCCTTAACAGTTCGCTTTGAATAAAACTCCTCCAGCAAGGCCCAAACTTTGTTTTACCATTTGCCACCTAAGCCCTTTTCCCTTGGGTTTTCGCGAGCCCAAGGGTCATCTTTATTTAACCCCCCCGGGCCAGTGCTCCTCCGAGTGTTGGTCCAAACTAGAGCACCGGGCGGGACCATTCCTTGGCAACTTGGATTACATCGGTACCTGTACGCTTCGCTTATCCGGTGTGCCCTGAGAACGAGATATGTGCAGCTCCTATCGGGATTTGTCGGCACTTCGGGCAGCTTTGCTGGTCTTGTTTTACCATTGTCGAAATGTTTTGCGAACCGGGATTCCGAGACTGATCGGGTCTTCCCGGGAGAAGGTCTATTCCTTCGTTGACCGTGAGAGCTTGTGATGGGCTGAGTTGGGACACCCCTGCAGGGTATATAATCTTTCGAAAGCCGTGCCCGCGGTTATGAGGCAGATGGGAATTTGTTAATGTCCGGTTGTAGATAACTTGACACTTGACTCCATTAAAATGCATCAACCGAGTGTGTAGCCGTGATGGTCTCTTCTCGGCGGAGTCCGGGAAGTGAACACGGTTTGTGTTATGCTTGACGTAAGTAGTTTCAGGATCACTTCTTGATCGCTTCTAGCTTCTCGACCGACGCGTTGCTTCTCTTCTCGCTCTCACTTGCGTATGTTAGCCACCATATATGCTTAGTGCTTGCCGCAGCTCCACCATATTACCCCTTGTCCTACCTATGAGCTTAAATAGTCTTGATCTCGCGGGTGTGAGATTGCTGAGTCCTCGTGACTCACAGATTCTACCAAAACAGATGTAGGTGTCGAGGATACTGGCGCAGATGGCGCAACTGAGCTGAAGTGGGAATTTGATGAGGCCCTTGGTCGTTACTGTGTATCGTTTCCAGATGATCAGTAGAGGAGCCCAGTCGGGACGATCAGGGATCTAGCATTTGGGGTTGTCTTCTTTTCATTTGAACTTGACCGTAGCCGGTCTATGAGTGTATTTTGAATGATGTATGAACTTAATTTATGTATTCTGTGAAGTGGCGATTGTAAGCCAACTCTCTTTATCCCATTCTTGTTCATTACATGGGATTGTGTGAAGATGACCCTTCTTGCGACAAAACCACCATGCGGTTATGCCTCTAAGTTGTGCTTCGACACGTGGGAGATATAGCCGCATCGTGGGTGTTACAAGTTGGTAATCAGAGCCATCCCCGACTTAGGAGCCCCCTGCTTGATTGTTTGCTGGCGATGTTGAGTCTAGAACAAAAATGTTTTGAGTCTTAGGATTATATATATCAGAGAGTAGGATTCTTTTTACTCCTCAGTCCCTTCGTCGCTCTGGTGAGGTCTCCTGACGTAGATGTTTTGACTATCCTCTTCTCAAATTTCACTAAAAAGAAATTTTTAGGATCCGAGGTGTTGTCGTCACAATTTTATCGTTGCAGTTCTGGAATACCTGAGTTTTGCCGACATCGAAAATCTCTTTTACGGAGTTGTTGGTGAGATAACCCCGATAACCCAGTACTGGGGCGAGCTCGGGAGTATTGCCATAACTCGTATAACGGATGCTTTTCGAAGGTTGAGGTACATGATTTCCGAAGGTTTCTTGGTTATGTGTTGACGGATGGATACAGCTGGATGTAGGGATTGTTAGTTTGGGTGAGATATATTGCTTCCCCTGTATCCCCAACACCTGATTGCATAACCAGAAAGTTTCGGGAGTTTATAGGTGGGATTCAAGTAGCTCTAGCATTTCTTCCCGTGGATATTTGGTTTGTGATTGGGTAATCCTTACCACGTATTTGTTCCAGTCATACCTTGTTTATTTCATTCATCAATCTCTATTTAAGTGGCTTCTCACCTTTATGGACGTGTGATGTTTACTTTGGAATTCATTCGTTCATCCTTGTTCGAATGTTTATTGTGAAGACTATATGTTGCTATTTCTATCCGTTGATTCAACTTGTCTATCTGTCTATCAAGATGCTAACGGATGTCACCCTCTTCAGGATGGCTCCGCCAAGGTGTCTGAATCCGGAACGCAATGATGGGAGTCAGGTGAACTCTCCACCTCCACCTCCACCTCCGGAGGCATGGCAAGCTTTGATGGCATCCTCTAACGCCCATGCTCAGATGATGATCCAGCTCATGCAAGAGCAAAACCAAGGCCAAGCCAACCAAGGGAATCAAGGTCAAGGGCAGTTCAATCATCAGCCTCTTTTTCCTACCCTCAACCAGTTCCTAGCAAATCAGCCGAAGTCTTTCAGCTATTGTGTCGAGGCCACAGACGCCGATGATTGGCTCGTGGATATCAACAAGCATTTTGAATGCAGCAATGTCAGGCCTGAGGACTATGTCAAGTTCGCTTCTTTTCAGCTCAAGGATCAGGCAGCTGATTGGTTCCAGCAATACAAGGATTCCAGAGGTGGTCGAGTGATTACTTGGACTGATTTCTGTCGGGACTTTGAAGCTCACCATATTCCTACCAGTGTTGTTGAGAGCAAGCGTGAGGAGTTCCGCAATCTCAAGCAAGGCAACATGTCAGTGTACAAATACAACAAGCAGTTTCAGAAACTTGCTCGCTTTGCTAAGCAAGATGTTCCTGATGAGAAGAGTATGATCTATTAGTTCAGAGGTGGCCTTAGAGAGGATCTGCAGTTAGCTCTCGTTCTTGTTGAGCCTACTCAGTTTGATCAATTCTACAATATGGCACTCAAGCAAGAAGGTGCTCAGCTCAAGTGTGAGGCTTCCAAGAAGAGAATCAGGGATGCAGCACAGTCGTCTTCTTCCTCACAAGTGGCAGCTATGCAGCAGAAGTTCTATCTTCCTCCTCCTCCGTTTCATCAGCCTTACCAGCAGAAGAACTTAGGTGGCCGTGGATCTTCCCACCCACCCAACCCAAGCTATCAGAACAAGTCTCAGCCTCAAGCTCCAAGATCAAGTGCTCCTTATCACCGTCCGCTCTCAGAAGTGACTTGCAACAAGTGCCAGCAGAAAGGTCACTACGCGAACAAATGCTTAAATCAAAGGCGCCTTCCTCCTCCTCCTCCTGTGAGATCTTCAAGCAATGCAGTGGTCAAGCATAATCCAAAGCATGCAAAGGTGAACATGATGAATGCAGCTCAGGCAGAGGATTCTTCAGATGTGATCATCGGTAATCTTCCTGTTAATGATATTCCCGCAAAAGTCTTATTTGATACTGGTGCATCGCATTGTTTCATGTCAAGATCGTTCTTTGCTAAGAATGATTTTACTTGGTCTTACCTGGATAAACCTTTGGGAGTTCTTTCTCCCGGGAAGTCAATGAGGGCCAACTCGGTAGTTCATGATGTCTCTATCAAGATGGGCGACTATAAATTTCTGTCTTCTCCAGTTGTTCCTGGCGATTCTGATATTGATCTAATTCTTGGGATGGACTGGCTTTATAAGCACAAGGCTCAGCTTGATTGTGCTGCCAGACAAATTCAATTGACTCACCCTTCTGAGGATGTTATCATCTATGCCGCTCGTGATGAAACCATTCGGTTGTTTTCTCTCAATGAGAAGGGCGAATTGGATGCTATTTCTCAAATTCCAGTCGTTTGTGAGTACCAAGATGTCTTTCCAGAAGAGCTTCCGGGTATGCCTCCTCATCGGCCAGTCGAGTTCGTTATTGATCTTGAGCCTGGAACGGAACCCGTTTGCAAGCGTCCATACAAGCTTGGACCCAAGGAGCTGAAGGAATTGAAGAAGCAGCTCGATGAACAAGAGCGTCTGGGTTTGATCAGACCGAGTTCTTCCCCATGGGGTTGTGGAGTTCTTTTTTTCCAGAAGAAGGATGGCACGGACCGACTTTGCGTCGATTACCGTCCATTGAACAAGAAGACAATCAAGAACAAGTATCCACTTCCCAACATCAATGAGCTTTTCGAGCAACTCAAAGGGGCTAAAGTCTTCTCCAAGCTTGACCTTCGTATGGGTTATCATCAGATTCCCATTCGTGAAGAAGATATTCCCAAGACAGCATTCAGAACAAGCTATGGTTCTTATGAATATATTGTCATGTCTTTCGGCCTTGTCAATGCTCCTCCAACATTCTCTCGCATGATGAACTTTATCTTCAACCCCTACACCAATGAATTTGTTCTGGTGTATCTCGATGATATTTTGGTCTTCTCCAAGAATAAGCAGGATCATGCCAAACATTTGCGATTGGTGCTCGACAAGCTCAGAGAGCATCAATTCTATGCGAAGTTTTCCAAATGTGAGTTCTGGCTTGATGAAGTTCTTTACCTTGGCCATATCATCTCTGCCAAGGGCATTGTTGTTAATCCCGCAAAGGTTTCTGCAGTTCTGAATTGGGAACCTCCTCAGAATGTCAAACAGCTCCGCAGTTTTCTTGGTCTTGCAAGCTATTGCCGAAGATTCGTTGAGAACTTCTCTAAGATTGCAAAGCCTCTTTCCAACCTCCTCCAGAAGCATGTCAAGTATGTCTGGACGCCTGAGTGCGACGTTGCTTTCAACACCCTCAAAGAGAAGCTAGTCACAGCTCCTGTTTTGACTCCTCCTGATGAATCCAAGCCATTCGAAGTATTCTGTGATGCTTCCATTCAAGGTCTCGGTGCTGTGTTGATGCAAGAGAAAAAAGTTGTGGACTATACCTCTCGTCAGTTGAAGCCCAACGAAAAGAACTACCCCACTCACGATCTCGAGTTGGCAGCAGTTGTCTATGCATTGATAACATGGAGATATCTCTTATTGGGAAGGCAAGTGGACATTTTCACCGATCACAAGAGTCTCAAGTATATCTTCACTCAACCCAACCTTAACCTCAGGCAAACTCGATGGGTCGAAATGATTCAAGAGTACAATCCGAGTATTGAATATACTCCTGGCAAGGCGAATGTGATTGCAGATGCTCTGAGGAGAAAGGCTTATTGCAACAGTCTAAATCTCAAGCCATTTCAACCGGATCTTTGTGAAGCCTTCCGCAAGCTGAATCTTCAAGTTGTTCCTCAAGGCTTTCTTGCCAACCTCATAGTCTCTCCTACTCTGGAAGATCAAATTCGTGAGGCACAACTCCTGGATACCATGGTGAAGAAGGTGAAACGTGGTATTGACAAGGGCATTCCTAAATACAAGTGCTATCGCTTGGATGACAAAGATACTCTTTTCTTCGAGGATCGAATTGTGGTTCCAAAAGGTGATCTGAGAAAAGTCATCATGAACGAGGCACACAATTCCCTCCTATCCATTCATCCTGGAAGTACAAAGATGTACCATGACCTCAAGCAGTCGTATTGGTGGACTCGAATGAAGCGTGAGATTGCTCAATTCGTGAATGAATGTGATTTCTGCAGAAGAGTGAAAGTAGAACACCAAAGACCAGCTGGTCTCCTCCAACCTCTTGCTATTCCGGAATGGAAGTTTGACCATATCGAGATGGACTTCGTGACTGGTTTTCCTAAGTCCAAGCGTGGAAATGATGCTATCTTTGTTGTCATTGACAAGCTTACCAAAGTGGCTCATTTTCTTCCTATCAAAGAATCTATCACAGCAGCTCAGCTGGCAGAGCTATACACCTCCAGAATTGTCTCCTTGCACAGCATTCCACAATTGATATCTTCAGATCGTGCAAGCATCTTCACTTCTCAGTTCTAGGACTCCTTTCAGACGGCCATGGGTTCCAACATTCGTTTCAGCACAGCTTTCCATCCTCAAACAAGTGTCCAAGTCGAGCGAGTCAATCAAATCCTTGAAGATATGCTCAGGGCTTGTGTCATCTCTTTCGGTATGAAGTGGGAAGATTGTCTTCCATATGCCGAGTTCTCTTACAACAACAGCTTCCAAGCGAGTTCGGACAAGGCCCCATTCGAAATTCTCTATGGCAGAAAGTGTCGTACTCCTCTCAACTGGTCTGAAACAGGTGAACGCCAACTTCTTGGCAACGACTTGATCACAGAAGCCGAAGAAATGTGCAAAGTCATTCGTGAGAATCTCAAAGCCGCGCAATCGCACCAAAAGAGTTACTATGATAGCAAGCACCATGACTTGGCTTTTGAAATCGGAGACCATGTCTACCTCCGCGTCTCTCCAATGAAAGGCACTCCTCACTTCGGTATCAAAGGGAATCTTTCCCCTAGATACGTGGGTCCTTTCAAGATCATTGGCAAAAGAGGCGACCTCGCCTATCAACTTGAGCTTCCATCCAACTTTGCAAACGTGCACGATGTGTTTCACGTGTCACAGCTTCGCAAGTGCTTCAAGACTCCTGAGCGCACTATCAACTTCGAAGAGATCGACCTCCAAGAAGATCTCTCTTATCATGAGCACCCTGTTGCTATTCTTGAAGAAACCGAGCGCAAGACTCGCAACAAGTCAATCAAATTCCTGAAAGTGAAGTGGTCACACCATTCCGACCGAGAAGCCACCTGGGAGCGCGAGGATCACCTCCATTCCGAATATCCGGAGTTCTTTCAGTCCTAGATCTTGGGACGAGATCCTCTTGTAGTGGTGGAGTGTTGTAACACCCCGGATGTAACTTTCCATCTTTGTAACACCAACTCTTGCCATTTTCGGCTATGTGATATGATATTCCCTCCGTGGTTGGGTTTTGTCTTTTGTTTTGCATTTTATTCATGTCATGCATATCATATCATGTCATCATGTGCATCTCATTTGCATACGTGTTCGTCTCATGCATCCGAGCATTTTCCCCGTTGTCCGTTTCGCAATCCTACACTCCCACATGCTCCGGCGCACCCCTCTTGTCTCTTTTCGTGTGCGGGGGTTAAACATTCTTGGAATGGACCGAGCCTTGCCAAGTGGCCCTGGTAGAGCACCGGTAGACCACCTGTCAAGTTTCGGGTCATTTGGAGCTCGTTTGGTACTCCAACGGTTAACCGCACTCCCGCAAAGGCCACTTTTATGTTGCAGCCCAACACCCCTCCAAAACTGCCCAATAACCCATCTAACTCCCCTCCATGCTCTCGGTCGTTCGATCACGATCGTGTGGGCGAAAACTACACCCCATTTGGACACTCCTAGCTCCCGCTACCTATAAATATGTGCACTCCCCCGAGATTCACGGGCAAACCCTAAAAATCTCCCTTCTCCATGCCGCCGGACACGTCCGGGCGAGCCGGACACGTCCGCCCGACGCCGCCCGGCCAATCGCGAGCTGCCACGTGGCGCCGCCGCGCC
>NC_057807.1:470649082-470653646 GCF_018294505.1 Triticum aestivum | reverse complement strand
CCGGCCTCCACCCCGGCGCCCTCCGCCCGCCTCCTGGATCTCGTCGTCCCCGGCCTTCCCCGAGCTCCGGCAGCCGCGCCCCGGGCTCCATCTCCGGCGAACCTCGGCGTCCGAGCCGCGTTCCGGCCATATCCGATCATGAAGAGCCATGGTTGACTTTCCCCGACCCCCGAAATCGTCTGTCTTTTTCTGCATTAAAATTGTTGCATCTTCATCGCATCACATCTTCGCACCCGTAGCTCCGTTTCGTGCGTGTAATATGTCAAATTGTTCGCCTCGAAGAGTACATCATTTCATTCCATTGCATCATTTACATTTGAGCTCATCTTGATGCCCGAAATTCTGTTGGAAGAGGGCTTCATATTGTTAGTTTCAGATTCTTATCAGAATGAGCTCTTTTGTCATTTTTGCCATGATTGATGTGTGCATCCTATGAACTTGGTCCCTAAATGTGTTTTGAACTAGGCTATGTCTTCTTTACAGAGGTGCTTATCATGTATTTTTGTGATCAATGTGGTGACTAGCACAAGCATGCAAACTAGGCTTCGTGTTAATGCTGATTTTAGTTCCTGTTCTGCTGTAAATTTGATGCCATGTAAACATGTTGCTACAGAGAAATCCATGCATAATTTGAGATACTTCAGTAAGGGTGTTTTGAAAACATGGTTTTGCTCTATCCATTCATGGTCCTGGTTGCAATTATGGAGTAGTCTAGCATGTCATTTTCATGCTCTACTTTTTCTTCAAATTGTTTCCTGGCAGATTGTTTACATGTTATTCAATTTGGCCGAGGTTGTTGTAGTTGGTCCGGTATGCTATGATGTTGTTTCTTGCCATGTATAGCTTCTATGTCATGTCTTCTTGATGGATTTTCTTAGTTTATCATGAGGAGCTCTGTAGTGAGTGCATCGAGCTCGCGAAGGTGCCTTCATAATTATTTCAATGCCATGCTTTGTTTGCTGAAATCTGTTAACGAAACTTGCTATGTTTACGTGGGTGCCATCATATTTTCTAGTCCTTTTTGGCTTATGCTCAGTAAGGGACTTTTGATTTATGCTTTGAGTAGATTCATGCCATGTCTTATTTTGCTATTATAAGTTCCTGTAGCATGTTGATAACCTTCTCTGAACATTGCTTCGTGCTGCTGTTTATGCCATGTCCACCTGATAATTTTTTGCACTTTCTCCATGCTTGTTTGAACCTGTTATGATGTGAATGAGCCGTAGCTCAGTGTTCCTCTTTTGTTAAGCATATCCTGTAGATGTTTGCCATATGCTTTGTTTTTATGATGGGGTGCTGTAGCATAGTTTCTTGTTGCATGCTAAGTAGCATCGTGCTGATAATCGCAACGTTATGCCATTCTTGTCTTGCTTGCCATTTGCAAACCGTGCATCCGAATTCGGTGATCTTTATATCGATTTCAACCGAAATCATCTCATCTTTCCAGCGGCATACTTGGTTTGCCAAGTTGATGCCTTGTTCATCATCATTCCTTCTGAAGCACGCATATGCATTGCATGTCACATCTCGCATATCATGACATGTATTTCATCATGTTGTTTGTGCATTGCACAGTGATTTATTGTGGTTCCTTTGCTTGTGTTCTTGCTTTGGGTAGAGCCGGGAGACGAGTACGTGCACGAGGAACCTGTTGAGAATGCTTATGAGGATCAAGCCTTCAACTACTCTGAGAACCTTGCAGGCAAGATGATCATACCTTCGAAATCATTACTATCTTTGCTTGCTAGTACTTGCTCTTTCGCTATGTTAGCCCTACCTCCCTTTGTTTACCATGCCTACCTATTGCCATGTTAAACCTCTAACCATCCTGTCCTAGCAAACCCTTTGTCTGGCTATGTCACCGCTTTTGCTCAGCCCCTCTTATAGCATTGTTAGCTGCAGGTGAAGATGAAGGTTGTTCCAGGTCGGAACATGGGTATTTTGGGATATCACAATATCTCCTGTTTATATTAATGCAACTTATATACTTGGTAAAGGGTGGAAGGCTCGGCCTTATGCCTAGTGACTTGTTCCACTCTTGCCGCCCTAGTTCCGTTTACCGGTGTTATGTTCCTGGATTTTGCGTTCCTTACACAGTTGGGTGATTTATGGGACCCCCTTAACAGTTCGCTTTGAATAAAACTCCTCCAGCAAGGCCCAAACTTGGTTTTACCATTTGCCACCTAAGCCCTTTTCCCTTGGGTTTTCGCGAGCCCAAGGGTCATCTTTATTTAACCCCCCTGGGCCAGTGCTCCTCTGAGTGTTGGTCCAAACTAGAGCACCATGCGGGATCATTCCTTGGCAACTTGGATTACGTCGGTACCTGTACGCTTCACTTATCCGGTGTTCCCTGAGAACGAGATATGTGCAGCTCCTATCGGGATTTGTCGGCACTTCGGGCGGCTTTGCTGGTCTTGTTTTACCATTGTCGAAATGTTTTGCGAACCGGTATTCCGAGACTGATCGGGTCTTCCCGGGAGAAGGTCTATTCCTTCGTTGACCGTGAGAGCTTGTGATGGGCTGAGTTGGGACACCCCTGCAGGGTATATAATCTTTCGAAAGCCGTGCCCGCGGTTATGAGGCAGATGGGAATTTGTTAATGTCCGGTTGTAGATAACTTGACACTTGAATCCATTAAAATGCATCAACCGAGTGTGTAGCCGTGATGGTCTCTTCTCGGCGGAGTCCGGGAAGTGAACACGGTTTGTGTTATGCTTGACGTAAGTAGTTTCAGGATCACTTCTTGATCGCTTCTAGCTTCTCGGCTGACGCGTTGCTTCTCTTCTCGCTCTCACTTGCGTATGTTAGCCACCATATATGCTTAGTGCTTGCCGCAGCTCCACCATATTACCCCTTGTCCTACCTATGAGCTTAAATAGTCTTGATCTCGCGGGTGTGAGATTGTTGAGTCCTCATGACTCACAGATTCTACCAAAACAGATGCAGGTGCCGAGGATACTGGCGCAGATGGCGCAACTGAGCTGAAGTGGGAATTTGATGAGGCCCTTGGTCGTTACTATGTATCGTTTCCAGATGATCAGTAGAGGAGCCCAGTCGGGACGATCAGGGATCTAGCATTTGGGGTTGTCTTCTTTTCATTTGAACTTGACCGTAGCCGGTCTATGAGTGTATTTTGAATGTTGTATGAACTTAATTTATGTATTGTGTGAAGTGGCGATTGTAAGCCAACTCTCTTTATCCCATTCTTGTTCATTACATGGGATTGTGTGAAGATGACCCTTCTTGGGACAAAACCACATGCGGTTATGCCTCTAAGTCGTGCTTCGACACGTGGGAGATATAGCCGCATCGTGGGTGTTACACCAAGGGTGGCGTGACCGACCTCGCGAGGACCGCTGGCAGCACCAGCCTCGCGAGGGAGGCTGGAGGGATCATCCTCGTGAAGATCGCCCTCAAGGCAACTTAGGCCTCCCTCCTCTGCCACCTCAGCCGAGGAGGAATGAAGACCATCATCAGGATGAAGGGGCTGGGGGCTTCCAGGAGCCGCATGCAATCGCTTGCATCTTGGGCGGCACTCAGGCCCGAGCCTCTCAGTGCATCTTCAGGCTGTTTGCTCGCGAGGTGAATGCAGTCCTCCCCAAGCTTGAGGCCACGCGCCCTCTCAGGTGGTCAGCATGCGCTATCACGTTCAGCTCAGCGTATCAGCTCAAGTGCGCAGCCACCGATAGGGAAAGTTCACCTTCCTGTCACCTTTGGGCAGCACGACAACTACCGCACCGAGCTCATTGACTTCGACGTCACTCACATCCGCCTGCCATACAATGCCATCCTCGGGTACCCAGCCCTGGCCAAGTTCATGGTAGTGACTCATCACGGCTACAATGTCCTCAAGATGCCGAAGAGCAGTGGAGTCATCACAGTGCCTTGCGAGGAGAGGGATGTTGTGTGCTCCCTTGAGGGTGCTTTTCGAGCCGCGGCAATCGAGGATCCAGAGCACAAGAGCGGGAGACTTCCTGAGGCAGCCCCTAAGAAGAAGAAGGCGTCACCAGGTCTGAACCCTCGGGAGGCAGGCCCATCAGTTTCCGCGCCCGTTCAAGGGGCGCCTCCTTCTGTCGCATAGGAAGGTGCGCCCAGTGCCCTCCTCGGGCAAGGCTCGGGGGCTCTCTCCTGGAGGGCCATCGACTTTGCCAAGATCACGAGAGAGGCGCTCGGGCACCACTTGGAGGCGTGCTTCAAAGCGCATCTCCCTCAGGAAGGAACAAGGCAAGGAGGGCCAAACCCTCAGGAGTTCATCAGCGAGATCATTCAGGAGCTGCAGGAGTCAAGAGTCATGAGCGGCAGCCGCCGCGTACCCGCCGTAGCTCCCCATCCAGGCGAGGATGGTGGGCTACGCGTCTGCATCGACGTACCAGGGCTCAACCGAGCCGCATCTCAAGAGCGCCTCTGGCCTTCACGCGTGGGGCGTTGTGAGGGTCCACCTCACAGCTATGCTCGCATGCCTTTTGGCCTGCCGAACGCGGCAGCCGCATGTCAGCGTCTTGTGAGGAGCATTCTAGAGGCTCAAGAGGTCAGGCATTCCGCAGTCCTGGCGGAGATGGATATG
>NC_057807.1:470624396-470648765 GCF_018294505.1 Triticum aestivum | reverse complement strand
GGTCTCCTCAACGCGCGTCGTCAGCTACTTCAGCATCCCTTCATCTCCAACATCATCAGGTGACATCTTTCGAGTTTTGTTTTCAGCTAGGAGCACCCCCAGGGCTGCATCATTCCCAGACCGCGTGGGTCTGTCCCTGCGGCATGTATCCCTTTTGTTTATGCCTTTAAGTTACTTTGTTGGGGGCACCCCTCGGGCTGCATCATCCCCAAGCCACTCGGGCCTGACCCAGCGGCGTTTGCCTTTTTCTACATCTATCTAAATGGATTTGCTCCTTCTTGCTTAACGTGCTTGACTTAATCGCCCGCTCAATTGACACCAACTTATGAAGCTGCTCCCTAGCGGCACGGTGCTTGCGCATGGGTCCGTCCCTGCAGCGTCGACACACCTGAGTGGCCGAGCTCTGGCCGTGGCAACCCCGCAGGGCGCCACCTCACCAGGCCCTTAGTGCCCTCGTCACCCCTCTGGAGCAACCAGTAACTGGCTCGCAGTTGTAACGGCAACTCTCATTTTCCTTGTGGTGAGCTCGCAAGATCTCTTTAAGGAGCAGTCCCGGGCGAGGCCTTTGCAACGTCTCCGTCCCTCTCGCCCGCGCGAACCGCTTGCACGTTAAAGGGGGGCGCCTAAGAATCGTGACTCACGGGCTCTAACTGGCTCTCCAGCCCTCACCTCCTGGCCTTGTCCACAGCATCGCGACCTGGCATACCAGGGACGGCTGAGCTCGCTCGAGGGCCGGGACCCGAGGACGTAGAGCACGAAGGGGAGTAAAGGCAAGAGGGAAGAGGCTCGCGAGGACCTCGCCAGGCAACTCCTTAGCTGCCGACGCACGGGCCGGCGTCGCGCCAAGTGGTGGCTTCAGACTTCTGAGATAAGTCATCCTCCGGAGCCGCTAGTTATCGCAACACCAACCTTGCACCTAATGCAGCCCCATAGTGGCAACGTTGCGCTCCTTTCTCACCGAACGATGGCTGCTTGAGCGCTAAAGGGGACCTTCTGAGCATCGCGACTCAGGGGCTCTTACTGGACCTCGGTCCGATCACCTCCTGGCCTTGACCACGGCATCGCGACCTGGCATACCAGCGACGGCTAAAGCTTGCCTGGGGACTAGGACCTGTCGGTGCAGAGCATCAAGTCCTCATGAGGTTTGAAAGGAGGAACTAAGCTAAGACGGGACGAGCATCTCACACCAATTCATAATGAGGATTTGTATTCACAAAAGTCATGGTCAGCGCCTTACATACCCTCGTGGGGTGGTACTTCGGTTCCTCGCAGGGACAAAACACGTGAGTCCTGAGGAGTCCTAACTACAGGAACCACGACAGTAGACACCATCATCAACAGTGGGCCATCAGGTGCCAGCGCCAACTCCTTCCAGATCAATGGCACCGATGGCCTGATGCAGTTGGCACACTCCGGGCACTGCGCGAGCTCGGGGGCTCGTAGCTGTCGTCGCTCGTCCCGGGGGTCAGGAAGAGTCCTGAAGAGTCACTGGACCCCCCGATACGCCCGCTGCCACCAGAGGAGCTGCTGGAAGGGCGGGCGGCGAGCCCGGTCCTTGCCGCTCCAGAGCTCCGGCCGCTGCCTCTGGGGCAGCATTCCAGCCGGCGTCCTTCCTCGTTGAAGATCTTTAGGAGCATCAGGGAGGCGCCATCGTAATCCAGGTGGATCACGAGGGCCCCCTCCGATCGGCAGACCCGGGCGATCTCGCCCCAGCCCCGGGTCATGTAGACCTTGCCCGGAGCGATGACCTCGACCTCCACTTCGGTCGTAGGGGTATTGCAGTCGGTGTGCTACAGCGAGAGCTCAAGAGGCCCCCTTGGCGGGATCTCGAAGGCGCAGAAGGGAGGAAGGCGAATCCAAGATTGAGGAGGCATGGCAGCGTGAAGCACAAGCTCGCGAAAGGAGCCCTCGGTGTGAACTCCAGGGGGAACGACATGAACTGCCTTGATCCGACGGCGACGGCTCTGGCGACGTTGTTTGGCGCCTTCCTCTCCAGGACACTCGACCCTGGCATACAAGGGCAGCGGAAACCCTAGCGGCGGCCGCTCGAACCAGGGCCTCGACACCTCCTGCCAAGCACCCCCGTCTCCACGGAAGAGGACAGGCCGTTTCTTCAGCGGAACAGGGACATGACCCTCTCGGGGGGCCTTTCCCTTCTCTTCCACACAGAACCGGCAGATTGGTCCTATTGGCGTAAGGATGGCAAGGGCAAGGAAGAAGAAGGAAGAGAGTAGCACAAAGGGACGGACTGGAAGGGCTCGCGTCGTTCTGTACATATAGACGGAGCAGGCCAACCGTCGGCCTCCATGATCACGGGTAATCATGACCCGTTTTCACATGTAGGGACTTGTCAAGTCACCCAGTTGCCGAGGCGTCGTGGGGAAGCGGGGGCGCCCACGTACAATCAACCGCCATGCGTCGCTCAAGGCCGCAGGCTGTTGGGGCCCGTGGCGCTTCGCACTTGCCCCTTCGCTTCTCTTCTAATCCAAGTCCGGGCGTGCCTTTGGCCCGGGGGCTACTATCGGCGTTCTGGGAATGGGGGTACCTAGACTTGCCTGCCTGCGGCCTGCGGCGTGGCTCAAGGAGTGGCCCAGTATGGCCCATCTTCGTCAACACAAGCTCAAGACCCTCGCGAGGGGCCAAGCCTCGTGGAGCAGACAACAGGAAGCTTCCTCAGGCGCAACCTCATCAGGCTGGCTCGCGAGGAGGTGGAGAGATCAAGGCGGGGTACCTCACGAGGTGCCCATGACGCAAGCCATGATGACCAGAGCCAGGCGGGTGCCAGGCGGGCGCCGGCCTATGTAGTGTCCTTGTTTCCCCTTTGGTGCAAAGGGGGCAAGCTCAGGCCAAGGCATCAAGAAAAGGTTACCATTCCGGTGCGACAAGACCAAGACCAGCAGAATGGCAGGATGGAGGTCACCGTGGAGCCCAGGAAGGCGTCATCATCAGAGTCTTTGGCAGGCGAGGACCAACTTTAGTCAGGATAAGTGTACTAGATGTTCCCCTTCAAAATGGCCAATTGTTGGCGCCCTTCCCGCTCAATATTTGGGAAGAGGACCAGGGCCTTGCTCTATAAACAGGACAAGCCACTCTCAAGGCAGGGGGATCGAACGGTCGAACCTTAGCCAGAACCACCCACACAAGAACATCGCTCGCGAGGCTGTTCTTCCCTTGTATTGTTCATCATCAGCCCAAGAGGCAATCCACCACACCACAAACTAGAGTAGGGTATTACACCATAATGGTGGCCCGAACTAGTATAAACCTTGTGTCCCTTGTGTTGTCCTTCGTGTAGCCTAGATCCTTTGCGAGACGACGAGACGTGAGCCGGTAGGGGGAGTGATCTCCGTGCACACCCCAGAGTTCGAACCTTAAGGGTCTGCCAGAACCCGTAATCCGACAAGGTGCCACTTGGTAGACTACTAGCACTATCTACAAACACCAGAAACTAGTTGCAACTCCTGGACAGAGATCGAGTTGATTAATAAGTCGAGAGGGGCACTTAAGCATTCCAATGTGTGGTAGTAACTATTCATGGATCACAAACATAGAACTCTGTTCCTGAGGACGGCTTCAATGAGACAACTCACCATGTACTCCTACATGGCCTCTCACCGCTACCTTTACCAAATTGTGTTCACACACTTAGCTCACACATAGTAGGACATGTTCACACACCTCCGATTCATCCCCGATGAATCAGACCTGACTCAACTCTAAGCAGTAGCAGGCATGACAAACAAGCATGAATGGGTAGGCACACCAGGGCTCAAACAACTCCTACTCATGCTAGTGGGTTTCATCTATTTACTGTGGCAATGACAGGTCATGCAGAGGAAAGGGGTTCAACTACCACAGCATGTAACAGTTGAATCGTTGTTGTCCTAATGCGGTAAAAGAGAGCAGGAGCGAGAGAGTGGGATTGTATCAGAATGATCAAGGGGTTTTTACTTGCCTGACACTTCTGAAGATAGTATAGTTCTTCATTGGTGTCATCGATCTCATCGTCGGAACATGTCTACTTGGAGGGGACAATTACTGACAATAGAGAAGGAAACACAATCAATGCAATGCACAATATGATGCATGATCAAGACATGTCAATATGCTATGATTTGAGCTAATGCAACTAGCAGCAGGTTAAATGGAGTTGGTTTGAACCCTAGATTCAAATTCAAACTCCATATGTGATTTCTTAAATGCCATTTAATTGAATTGTCCTAAATAGTAGTCATAAGTGGTTCTAACATGCATGAAAATGGTACAGATGGATAGATTGGATTTTTCTGATCTTTTTCATATATAAATTATTTCGTTCTGAGTTACGGTTGAATTTATATGAATTTTTGAAGTTTTGGATATTTTCTGGAATTTATAAATCATTTATGATTTATTTTAAATTCCAGAAAACATTACTGCGTCGGCATGACGACAGCATTATGTCAGCAGGTCGGCTGTGGCTGACCAGGTTATACCTGACCAGTGGGGTCCACTGGTCAGTGGCTGGGGCTGGTTAGTGTGGCTGACTTGTGGGTCTAGTCAACGGCCACGTCAGCCCGGTCAAAGCTGACGCGTGGGCCCATTGAGGTTAATTAAAACTAAACAGGAACTAAGCTACGTTTAATTAGACCGTGGGGCCCAGCTATCAATGTCACTAAGCTTAATTAGTGGGGCTGCTAGCGGCTAATGACGACACCACATCAGCATGCCGGAGCTTGGCCGGTGGTGACCATTCCGCGCGGCGGAGCTGCTACTGGGCGGCGCTAGGGGCTGCGTTTAGGTGCGGGGAGACTACCAGGAGGGAGCTCGTGCTCTTCCGCATCCAATAGAGCAGGAAGGAGCGGACGGGGTGCGATGTACTCGCCGGAGTCGAGCTCGCAGCGGCGACCGGAGTTTGGGCGAGACGCGAACGAGAGCTAGGGGCACGGGAAGGCGAGCTAGAGCATGCTACGGTCTCATGGGGAGGCACTTATTGCAGTGGTGTGATCTACTGTGAGCTTCAGCAGTCGTAGCCATGGTGGCGACATGGCCGGCGGCGAAGAGCTCTCGGGCTTGTTGCGAACGGCGGCTAGAGTGGGAGGTAGAGCACGGGAAGAGGGGGAAACGATGGTGGAGCTCACAGTGGGTGCAGTAGTGGCCTCGGCGAGCTCGGGGAGGCACCGAAGACGACGGAGTGGCGGCAGCGATCGCCGGAGTCCGAGGAAGAAGACAGAGCTGATGGAAAAGTTGTAGGGGCTTCCAGGGGGCGTGGCTCGGTGAGGAGGAAGAGGGGGTCGAGGTGGGTCCTCTAAGCGCATCGGCGAGGCGAGGCACTGGTTGTGGCCACGGTGGTGCTTGTCAGCGGCGACGGCTGCACTCAGCGGACGCGCATTAAAGAAACAGAGGGGGGAGGAGGGAGGGAGAGCGCGAGGGGGTTCCAGGGGCGTGCATGGCGCCGCGAGAGGCAACCAGAGAGAGGAGGAGGCAGCCAGGCAGGGAGGAGGTGGTCGGCGTTTGGCTGCGCGCGCCGGGCACGCGCCCCTGCCTACTGGCGCCAGGAGGAAGGCAACGGGGAGGAGGCGGTGATGGACTGGGCCGGCCAGCTACAGTGGTGGGCCGGTTGGTGGCGTCAGGTAAGTTTAATCTCTCTCTCTCTCTTATTTTTCTTTTCTATTTCTGTTATTTTGTTTTGATTTGATTTAGAACATCAAATCATTTTTATGACTTTCTGTAAATTGCTATGTGAGCTCACGACTAGCCCAAGGTCACATGCCACTTATAAAAATGTTTGAGCTTTATTTCTTATATAATAGAAATAAATCCAGCTCAAATATGTCATTGATTTAATTCAAAAGTCCCAAAATAAATATTTCAGTCACTCCAAAAATATTGGTTTGCATTTTACCTCAGGCCAATATTTTCACGGAATAACAGGAACATTTTCTTGGACTCATTTAATGAGATTTAAATGTTGGTTATTTTTAGAGATTTTCTGAGGCTTTTGAAAATTCCTCAATTCAAGTTTCATTTGAAACATGATGCTCACATGGAAACTAGCATAGATCAGACCAGAATTAGGGATGTGACAACTCACCCCCACTAAGCAAGAATCTCGTCCCAAGATTCAAGACGTGAGGCAAGAAGACAGAGGTAACATAAAGCCGAGACAATCTTCACGATCCAATTGTCTTTCTCAAAGATGTTGATCCGTTGCTTCAATATATCTTGATGTTTTTGCCTTCGAGATCTTCATCCAACACGAGGACAGAGACACTCAATAAGGATGGATCATCTTAATGATCACAAGATCAACTCATGGGATGAGACGTAGAAACATCTCTTGAGCTGAGAGGCAAAACACACATCAGGAAGGGCGGAAGAAACAATTTGACGAGGGTTTCAAAGTAGCTAGGAAAATAGTTGCCATGATCCCATAACGGGGCACCTTAGAGGAGGTGACTCATAGAATCATCCCTTAAGTGGCAACAAGAATTACCTTTGACTCAGAGATCATTGAAACTCTTTATACCAGCTTAAGGCGAATCACAATCGATCATTTGAAGGAGTTTGGTAGAATAACATACTCGGACTAGAATAGATTATGTGGATTACCTTGTTGAAAACAACACAAGGGATGTTTTTAGCAACTGGATAGAAGCTCAATAGTAGAGAGTGGGTCCACTGTTTGAAAAGTTATAGCATAACCGAGGAAACTAAGAGCAATCCCAATTAGTGCCAATGATAACACCTAGCGCTTGCCCGTGCTCTCAAGAACTTGAGCATTTCCATATTCATCAAGGTTTTACCAATATCCGTGTCAAGGATCCTGGCAACACAACTACCTACCATGATGAATAGTGAGGGACGATGCAGATGCAAAGGAAGATAACACCTTCTCAGATTTCACCTTAGTGAGGCCAAGGAACAAAATCTGGATGATTGACCGAGAAACATTTAGCACTCCGCTTCTAATGTTCTCCTTGATGTTCTACATACCACAGTCATAATTAAAGCATTAACATGGCCATCAAGTATAGGTCGTACTTCGGAAGACAGAGATTTATAAGGAACACTTCTAGAAAAGTACATGAAATCCTTATAGAGAATATGGGCAAATTGCTCATTCAAGATACTATAATAATAGATCTTCCGGCTAGGTGTGTCGGCCAAAACATCAACCTTGCCAGAGCCTACATCACAGATCTTGGAAAAGTACCAACCATCACATCTGCCTGAGATTCAGATCTGGTTGGTGATAGGATATTTCAGACAACATGTCTAGAAAAGAAACTTTGCAACACAAATTGACGGATTGACGTTGCGGGATTCTCGGGAAATGAACTACGATAGCAAACTCCAAGGCATGAGCTGGTTCTGCTACACACATGTGAACACGCTGTCCCAGACAAGCATGACCACATAGTAGTCTTATAACAAAACACTACCGAGTTCAGAAGGGGAACCATCATCGAGGATATCGAAGTCCTTGCATAAGTCTTGCTCTTAAGAAGGAATTTCTTCTCCTTGAAAAAATTAATTAGTGGCTTGGTGTGCTAGGAACACATATAAAATTGAGGCGGCCAACCTATCAAACCATAGAGTACTTCGCACGTGCATGACTAACTTGGGACGATTCCAGAGGAAGCAACATTGACTTCCTCGAATTCATGGCGACAACTTGCATCAGATGCACATGAATTAAAGGGAGTCACTTCTTTCATCCGAACATATGCTTCATGCACGGGACATGAAGATAGTGCTTATAGAAGTTTCCAATACTAGCTTAATGTCCAAAAAAATTATGAAGAAGATAAGGATGTTGTCGATGGGATCAACAATAGTTCATCCAGGTTTCCATACAAATGTAATTCCACAATTATGTGAACACGGTGATAGCATTGGTCAGACCAAAAGATATAATGGAGTATGCTCGAGGAAAAACCACGAGTAAGACAACATTATGAACATCGTTGGTTCCAGTTTGATTTGAGATTAGCCCACACTCAAATCAAATATTGGATAAGATTATAGGTCCATCAACTGATCACAGGGACCAATCAATGAAGATATCATCTTTCTTCAACAGACATACAAGATATCCCTTAAAATGAACTAAGCTAGGCAAGCTTTTATCATCCAACTCTCCAAGTTGTTGTTTGTCTTGACCAACTAGCTCAGGGGTATCCAACAAGGATTCTTGGAGAAGGGTGGTTACAAAAACCAACTTGATCATGAGCTCAACATAACGGTCAGGGGACAACCTGGTGATACTTCCGAGAAGATATTCGGAAAATCATGAACCACCGATATGTTATTAAGCTTGAGAGCAATCTTGCTTTCCAGGCAAGATGATATGACCAAAAGGGTGAGGGTTGACACAATCCTGGATATGGATGAGGTTCTGGAGTTTGTTTCTCCTACTCATTCCGAATAGAATGGCTTGACGGACCACAAGAGTAATAGACATCGATGAACGAATGCACGCATACTCTTGACTATCAATTGATAGACGAGGTCAGAAGACAACTAAAGAGGGACAACCCAAAAGAACATACAATTTTTCTGAGTTGTGGATGCATGGATTAGCATGTCGAACGAGTTCAACATATTTCTTCTAGATAACCCATGCAGAAAGGTAGAACTGGCAGGGTTACAATGTAGAATCGAGAACTCATCGAGAGCACCTTTGTTGTGATCTTTTGGTTCCCGAACTTCTGCCATATTGGTTCATGGTATTGGAAGAAGGATATACCACGAATCTCGAGGACTATCGCAAAGGTTACTAATATCCTAAAGGAACTAGCAAACACCAACAACATGAAGTAAGTAGGGAAATCTCGGGTTCAGAAACCCAGGAGTAGAATACCTACTACTAAGTGGCATCATGGGATGCTTTCGAGAATGAAGGCCAGAATCATCACACTGGAACACAAAGCATGGCTAGATTACTAGGTGATACTCTAGACACCAAGGGTCATAATAATAGCTCCAACATATACGTCGAGGCAATAGAGTACCTCAACTCACTAATTAGTATGGTTAATCTGGCCCAAAGGGACATCGGGAACAGGAGGAAGGGATTTGCAAATGCATCATACTATTTAGAAACCTGGGGTGACTCGGACAGCATAACGGCTGTAAATGCTCAAAAAGATTGAGACATGCTACAAAAATGGTGGCATAACCACTCGATCATCATAATATCAAGGTTCTGAGACCAACTATCAACATACAGAAGATAGTAGGAACTGAACTCAAGCTTAGAACCATCAATCCTATAGGTCTACGGATTAGTAACACGTGATTCTGATAGAAAGAAGAGAAAGCCTAGTTCTTAATCCTCGTAGAAGAGAGGAGGTTGACTCATATCATAAGGGCATAAGGTAAAGGAGTAAAAATAGCCTTACGTTCCATCCCACAATCAATTCCCTTATATAACTAAGAATTTCTAGACTCAACTTCGACCAGTTTGGCTTGGTAATCCTACAGGCAGTCAAGCTCTGATACCAAAGCTGTCAGGACCCCGACTCAAGGGCACACCGATCTAGCATGTAACACCTCATATCACTTTGTGGCCTCATGCACGGTATTCCCACGGGTGTCGCCTTACCAATCTCAGGACCGTTTACGCCTTTTGGCACACGTATATGATAGTGTCGCTAGCATCCACATGACAAGGAGCCCGGGCTGACATGGCTAGTCGTGAACCCAAAGTGGCACTAACTTACAGGGACAGGCATACATGACCCAGCAACGAACGTGTCGATCATCAGCGAGTGAATCCGGGCTGTAGCAACTGGGATAGCAGGACTGCGGTAAACTGGGCTATAGCAGGCTAACGGGACTTCGGTAGACACTGCGTGACATTTCCCCGAAGGGACAGACACAGGAATGAAGAAGGACACATGCCGGCCAACCTAAGTGTTCTGTAGCAGTAGCAAGCTACCAAGGCTTAGTGGAAGCACTAGGAGACATTTCCCGGTAAGAGAGGCTACCAAGGATAAACAACTAGATAGTCAGATCCCACACATACCAAACATTTCAATAACATACACACAATATGCTCGATATGTGCAAATACAACATGGCATCACAACATAACCCTACAACTCAAGTATGTATTCAATAGGCTCCGAGGAGCGAGATATTACAAACATGGGTCTCATGACCCAGCATTCAGAGCACACAAGTCAAGCACAAGCGGAAGCTTAACATGTCTGAGTACAGACATCTACAAACGAAAAAGGCTGAGAAGCCTGACTATCTACCAGATCCTGCCGAGGACACAAGATCGTAGCTGAGGTAACAAGCTAAACATCGAAGTCCACGCGGAACTACTAGTGAGACGGAAGTCTCTGCAAAAACATAAAATAGGAAATCATGAGTACAAATGTACCCAGCAAGACTTGCATCAGAACTAACTACATATGCATTATTGTCAACAAAGGGGGTGGTGGGGTTTAACTGCAGCAAGCCAGCTTTGACTCGGTAGCTATCCTAAACTACGACTACAAGTAACTCTTTTGAGGTGGCGCACACGAGTCCACATATTCACCATATCAATACACCACTATGGATCCGCTTCCGTCTCCCTACGAGAACGCCATCCATAGTACTCACGCTTATCTTGTGCATTTTAAAGTATCCACTTTCACTTGTCTATGAACTGTACAGGCAACCCAGAAGTCTTTTATCGCGGACACGGCTATTCGAATAGATAATGTTAACCCTGCAGGGGTGTACTTCTTCACACACGCTCTCACCACTTATCACCGTTTACACGACATGTACTCGACAACCTTCAAGCGGAAGCCCAGCGAGGGTGTCGGCCATGACCTGACTAACCACACAAGTCTCTTGTCCAGGTTTATCGCCTATTCGGGTTCCATCCGCAAGGAGATCCGGCCGGGGTGTCGCTCACGGCCCCAAACAATTTGTGCAGGGTTCCCAAGCCCACCAACCGGGTGCCACTTGGTACACCGGGCCACTGTGCCTAGTCTGTCCCAAGCCCATCTATACCGGGTGCCACTTGGTAGACTACTAGCACTACCTACAAACACCAGAAACTAGTAGCAACTCCTGGACAGAGATCGAGTTGATTAATAAGTCGAGAGGGTCACTTATGCATTCCAATGTGTGGTAGTAACTGTTCATGGATCACAAACACAGAACTCAGTTCCTGAGGACGGCTTCAATGAGACAACCCACCATGTACTCCTACATGGCCTATCACCGCTACCTTTACCAAATCGTGTTCACACACTTAGCTCACACACAGTAGGACATGTTCACACACCTCCGATTCATCCCCGATGAATCAGACCTGACTCAACTCTAAGCAGTAGCAGGCATTACAAACAAGCATGAATGAGAAGGCACATCAGGGCTCAAACAACTCCTACTCATGCTAGTGGGTTTCATCTATTTACTGTGGCAATGACAGGTCATGTAGAGGAAAGGGGTTCAACTACCGCAGCATGTAACAGTTGAATCGGTGTTGTCCTAATGCAGTAAAGGAGAGCAGGAGTGAGAGAGTGGGATTGTATCGGAATGAACAAGGGGGTTTTGCTTGCCTGGCACTTCTGAAGATAGTATAGTTCTTCATTGGTGTCATCGATCTCATCGTCGGAACACGTCTACTGGGAGGGGACAATTACCGACAACAGAGAAGGAAACACAATCAATGCAATGCACAATATGATGCATGATCATGACATGTCAATATGCTGTGATTTGAGCTAATGCAAGTACCAACAGGTTAAATGGAGTTGGTTTGAACCCTAGATTCAAATTCAAACTCCATATGTGATTTCTTAAATGCCATTTAATTGAATTGTCCTAAATAGTAGTCATAAGTGGTTCTAACATGCATAAAAAATGGTACAGATGGATAGATTGTATTTTTCTGATAACTTTTCATATATAAATTATTTCATTCTGAGTTACAATTGAATTTATATGAATTTTTGAAGTTTTGGATATCTTCTGGAATTTATAAATCATTTCTGATTTATTTTAAATTCTAGAAAACATTACTGCGTCAGCATGACGACAGCATTACATCAGCAGGTCGGCTGTGGCTGTCCAGGTCAAACCTGACCAGTGGGGTCCACTGATCACTGGCTGGGGCTCGTTAATGTGGCTGACTTGTAGGTCCAGTCAACGGCCACGTCAGCCCGGTCAAAGCTGACGCGTGGGCCCACTGAGGTTAATTAAAACTAAACAGGAACTAAGCTATGTATAATTAGACCGTGAGGCCCAGCTGTCAGTGTCACTAAGCTTAATTAGTAGGGCTGCTAGCGGCTAATGACGCCGCCACATCAGCACGCCGGAGCTTGGTCGGCGGCGACGATTCCGCACGGCGGAGCTGCTACTGGGCGGTGCTAGGGGCTGCGTTTAGGTGTGGGGAGACTACCAGGAGGGAGCCCGTGCTCTTCCGCATCCAACGGAGCAGGAAGGAGCGGACGGGGTGCACTGTACTCGCCAGAGTCGAGCTCGCGGGCGACCGGAGTTTGAGCGAGACGCGAGCGAGAGCTATGGGGCACGGGAAGGTGAGCTAGGGTGTGCTACGGGCTCATGGGGATGCACTTAGTGCAGTGGTGTGATCTACTGCGAGCTTCAGCAGTCGTAGCCATGGCGGCGACATGGCCGACGGTGAAGAGCTCTCGGGATCATTGCGAACTGCGGCTAGAGAGGGAGGCAGAGCACGGGGAGAGGGGGAAACGATGGCGGAGCTCATAGGGGGTGCAGTGGTGGCCTCGGCGAGCTCGGGGAGGCACCGGAGACGACGGAGTCCGAGGAAGAAGATGGAGCCGATGGCGGCGTTGTAGGGGCTCCCACGGGGCGTGGCTCTGTGAGGAGGAAGAGGGGAACGAGGCGGATCCTCTGAGCGCATCGGCAAGGCGAGGCAGTGGTTGTGGCCACTGCAGTGCTTGTCGGCGGCGACGGCTGCGCTTGACGGCCGCGCATAAAAGAAACAGAGGGGGGAGGAGCAATGGAGATAGCGAGGGGGTTCCAGGGGTGTGCGTGGCGGCACGAGATGCAACCAGAGAGAGGAGGAGGCAGCCAGGCAGGGAGGAGGTGGCCGGCGTGTGCCTGCGCACGCCGGGCACGCGCCCCTGACTACTGGCACGAGGAGGAAGGCGACAGGGAGGAGGCGGTGGTGGACTGGGCCGGCCAGCTACAGTGCTGGGCCGGTTGGTGGCGTCAGTTATGTTTAATCTCTCTCTCTCTTTTATTTTTCTTTTCTATTTCCGTTATTTTGTTTTGATTTTATTTAGAGCATCAAATCATTTTATAACTTTCTGTAAATTGCTATGTGAGCTTAGGACTAGCCCAAGGTCACATGCCACTTACAAAAATGTTTGAGCTTTATTTCTTATATAATAGAAACAAATCCAACTCAAATATGTCATTGATTTAATTCAAAAGGCCCAAAATAAATATTTCAGTCACTACAAAAATATTGGTTTGCATTTTACCTCAGGCCAATATTTTTTACGGAATAACAGGAACATTTTCTTGGACTCATTTGATGAGATTTAAATGTTGGTTATTTTTAGAGGTTTTCTGGGGCTTTTGAAAATTCCTCAATTCAAGTTTCATTTGAATTTAAACATGATGCTCACATGGAAGCTAGCATAGGTCAGACCAGAATTAGGGATGTGACAATCATATTTGAGGAAAATATCTTGCGGGAATTCTCTATGCTCCAATGCTGATGTAAGTACATGTTGTATATCAATATATTTTTACACCAGCACGTATTTTGTTAATCGGCATGAATCCAACCTTTATCTGATCTAAATTTAGTTGTAGCAAGATGTTAAATGCGCCAATGTTGATTTTTGTAAGGAAAACTGCCTGGTAGTTTTGCATACTAAGCTGCATGAGTGTACTATCTCATATCATGCACATTACTGAATTGTAGTGTTGCTCTAGTTGCCCATTCATTCATTGTGTCAATGTTGCTTTTGTATTACCTTACCTGGCTGATGATAGTTGTGCCATATTGTGTTAGTTTAGTGTAGGCTAGTTGCCCAAACGTTCGTTGTGTCAATGTTCCTCTCCTATTATCTGACTTGGCCATTCATAGCAATGCTAGTGTGTTAATTTGGTGCAGCCTGCTGAAGATAAGAAGACAAACTCTAAAAATAGCAAGGCAACCCCATTGTTTCTTTCCAATAAATCTAGGCCAGGTAAATGGCAATGACTCATGATTAATTTGTTCGGTTCCCCTCCTAATTTATGTTATGATACAGTGGTTGAGACACTCTCCACTATCAATAATACAAGCCTGCCAAAATCGCCATCTGAATCTGTTCAGTTTCCTCTGTCTCGAATGCAACAGAAAAAATGTATGTTTGTGAACCAATTAATGTCTAAAGCAATGATGGAATGGTGGAGGAATCAGAGGTGCACATTCGTGCGCAACAACAACTAATCAATGTTTTCAGAGACAATGTAGCAAAGCAGCAAGAACTTGCCCACATGCTTATGGGCGTCATCTGCGTTGAGGTTGCAGATTATGATGTTGTAGATCGTTAGGTTCTGTTCATTTATTTGCACTGGCATCAATCTTTGATTTCCCACTGGATGTAATTTTCTGTAATATATCCTGGATGTGCAACATTTTCCCCTATATGCCGTACCTTTGCTTGATCGGCTTTGGTCCTGTGCATAATTGCTCGTCGTAATGGGCTCCAATTATCTAATTTGGCCTAAAGACATGTACGAACTTTAGTGGACCCATTAAGTTAATGGGCCGTTACCAGGCCGAAATTTAATGGTCGACCCTCTTACCTCCGGGTCGTTAACAGGCCGACATCGAAGCGGGCAACAGGTGGGCCCATTTGATTTCATGGGTCGTTAACATGTCCTTACTAAGGTCGGGTTACATATGGCCCAACTATACTGTGGGCCTTTAGCAGGCCAAAAGAGACAGCAGGCTCGTACTGGACCATGAAGAGCATGGGTCGCTAAGAGGCCGAAAGTCATGTCGTACTATAAATGGCCCAACTATGTTGTGGGCCTTTAGCAGGCTGAAAGAGAAACTGAGCTGGTATTAGACCATGAAGAGCATGGGCCATTAAAAGGCCAAAACTCTGGTCCGACTACAAATGGACCAACTCATTTATGGGTCATCAACATGCTGAAAGACACACCGGGTCGGGAATTGGCCCAACACTTAAATGGGTCGCTAAAAGGCCAAAACTCAGGTCCGACTATAAATGGCCCAACTCATTTATGGACAGTCAACAGGCTGAAAGACACCCCGGGCCAGAAATTAGCCCAACACTTAAATGGGTCGCTAAAAGGCCGAAAGATGTACATCCTAAAAATTGGCCCATCCCTTGAATGGGCCTTTAACAGGCCAAAATCACATTGGGCCGATATTGAGCCCAAATATATAGCGGGCTGTTAACGGGCTCGAACTGATGATGGGCAGCAAGGGTGTCAAATCTTTAACGGGCCATCGACGGGCCGAATTGGCACATCTCGTATGGGTTGTGGGCTTAAATGGAATTGACACAAGTAGGCCTTATATGGGTCGGCCTGCTAATTTTTACGGGGCCAGCCTTTTTCACCGGAATGGGCCACTGTTGGGTCGTGCCACGTGTCGACCTATCATAAGCGCCTCTTGTCCAATGAGTGGATGACATCTGTCCCAGCGGTGAGCCAACTCGTGTTTCCTCCGGCCTATGAGAATTTTACACGTGGAAAATCCTCATTGGTTAGGGCTATTAACGGGTTATCGGATCCAAAACCGGACCCGATAGCTTAACGGCGACCCGTTACGGTGGATGCCACATGTCGGTCACCCTTGACGAAAGCACTTTAATGACACACCATTTATCGTCATGGAAGTGGACACTTCGGTGATGATAATTTTGGTAATGTCATTGAACACTTTTATGATAACACAGGTATGACTATCTTGATTCTGTCATAAAATCATCATGAATGTACATGCATGACAGAAAACGTGACCTACTGTGACAAACACATATCATCACAGAAGTGTATTTTTTGTAATGCATCTTGCAAGTAGGGCTCCTGATGAACATGTAGTTAGAGGGGAAAAAGATATATGCGGTCCAAATAGGGTCAAGCCGTACAATGGACCTTTTCGGCAGTGTGCCTCCGGCACCGGCCCAAGGTAGTTTTAGTGCATACTTATGTACGCGTGGTACATAAGCCGCAACATGGTAGGGCGGGCGGCGGAGGCCGAACTGCTAGCAAGGTCCGGATCCGTTGATTTATTGCTATTAGGCCCAGACCAGACTTGTTTGGATATGTCGTTGGCTTTATTAGCTGGTGAACTGTTCGGCTTGATAAGGCCGCCGTATACTTCGGCTACAAGGGATACGGTGTGCTCTTCAGTATGGAGTGAGCGCTCCATATTACCATTGACTATAATAACGCCATGAGGTCCGAGCACTTTAAGCTTCAAGTAAGCGTAGTGCGGGACTGCATTGAAGCGGGCAAAAGCAGTTCGTCCGAGCAGTGCACGGTAGCCACTGTGGAAAGGGGCGATGTCGAAGATTAATTCTTAAATGCAAAAGTTATCTAGGGAGCCAAATACTACCTCCAATATAATTACGCTCGTACAACGGGCCTCCACTCCTGGTATCACACCTTTAAAGGTAGTGTTACTAAGCTTGATTCGTGATGGGTCGATCCCCATCTTACAAATAGTATCTTGATAAATCAAGTTGAGACTGCTTCCTCCGTACATAAGGAGTATAGTGAGTGGTATCGGTCAATAATTGTATCAAGAACTAGGGCGGCTGAACCCCCATAACGGATACTGGTTGGGTGATCCCTGCTATCAAAGGTGATCAGATAGGCTGACCATGGGTTAAACTTGGGGGCGACGGGCTCTACAACATAGACGTCTTGTAGTGCGCTCTTGCGCTCCCTTTTGGGGATATGAGTGACATATATCATGTTCACTATCTTCACCTCGGGGGGAAACTGCTTTTGGTCCCCGGTGTTCGGCTGACGGGGCTCATCATCATCCTCGCTTGGAGGCCCTTTTCCCTTGTGTTCGGTATTTATCTTACCGGCCTGTTTGAAAACCCAACAATTCCTGTTGGTGTGGTTTGCAAGCTTATCGGGTGTGCCATGAATCTGACAGGGCCTCTCGAGGATTTTATCTAAGTTGGATGGCCCGTCTTTGTTGCCTTTGAAAGGTTTCTTCCGCTGACCGGATTTAGGACCGCTAAATCCGGCACTGACTGTTGTATCGTCTGTGTCGTCATTGTTGTTGTTACGACGTTTGTTTTTATTGCAGCGAGGTTTACCATTCTCGTCCCGCACCTCAGAAGTGTCGGGGTCACCCGAGCTGTTGCTTCTATGAGCCAACCAGATGTCTTCACCCGCACAGAAGCGGGTCATGAGTGTCGTTAAGGCTGCCATGGTCTTCGGCTTTTCCTGCCCGAGGTGTCGGGCGAGCCATTCGTCACAGACGCTGTGTTTAAAGGCCGCTAAGGCTTCGGCGTCTGGATAGTCTACAATCTGATTCTTTTTAGTTAAGAAAACCGATTCCAAAGCTTGTGGCCGGACATAAGTGACCTGAAAGTTGGCCCGAAAAGCGTCTTCCAAGTCTTCCCAGGTACCAATGGAGTTTTCTGGAACCAGTGCCGTGCTAGTCCTTTCAGCTTTAGAGGAAGATATTTAGTGCCATGTGAATGTGGAGAAGAAAATTTTCAATCCAGACGGACGGATCCGTCGTCCCATTGTACTGTTCGATGTTTACGGGTTTAAACCCTTCCAGAAATTGGTGTTCCATGACCTCATTGGTGAAGCATAGGGGGTGTGCGGCCCCTCTATGTCACGCAATGTCGTGGCGGAGATCGGCTGACATCCGAGTTCAGTTTTGATCCCGAGTATAGTAATAGTCATCACGGCAGGCTTCATAGTTGTTGTCTCACACCGGGGCACGACCCCTTGATCCGTAGAGTGATCTAGTCTGACCATCTTTATTAGCTACGTCGCGTGGCAGGTCGTACGTGTATCCTGCGGCTGCTGTCTCCCTGCCTCTTCGGCGAGGGGGTGCGGGTTGGTGTTCGGCTTGATATGTCGTTTTATCCTGCCCACGTGGTGGTCGGTCTGGTTGGTCGTCTGATTATACTTCGACGGTATTGGCTCAAGGGCTTCATCGTCAAATTGTGGCAGCAGCTTGCGCTTAGGGTAACTTTTAACAGGTCGCTCGTGGTCGTATTCCTCAGTGGCCAGGACCTTAGTCCACCTTTCATTCAGCGTATCTTGTTTGTCTTTGAGCTGCTGCTACTTCTTCTTCGGGCTCCGGGCTGTAGCAATGAGTTGTCACTTGAAGCGTTCTTGATCGAGGGGTTCCTCTAGGACGATAAAATCTTCGTCGTCGAGGCTAACTTCCTCTTCGGTTTCTGGCATATAGTTGATGTCTTCCGAATCTTCGTGATCAGCATGTCCGGGACTATATTCACTGTCGGATATCGGGTTCCGGCAAAACCCTTAAGCTTCGAACTCTGGGGTGCGCACGAAGATCTTCTCCCTACCGAAACACACCCAGAACCTCGCCGCGATTCTTATCTAGCATGATGAACAACACAAGAGACACAAGGTTTATACTGGTTCGGGCAACCGTTGTGGTGTAATACCCTAATCCAGTGTGTGGTGTGGTGGATTGCCTCTTGGGCTGATGATGAACAATACAGAGGAAGAACAGCCTCGCGAGAGGTGTTCTTGGGGTGGTGTACTTGGAGAGGAGTCAATCCGTCTCTGTTGGCTCTAGATGAGATTCTAGATGCCTTCTATTGTGGTGACTAGCCCTATTTATAGAGGCCCTGGTCCTCTTCCCAAATATTGAGCGAGAAGGGAGCCAACAACGGCCATTTTGTAAGGGGACAACTAGTACAAGCTATCCTGACTAAAGGTGGTCTTCGACTGCCAAACGCACTGGTGATGACACCGTCTTGGGCTCCACAGTGACCTCCGTCCTGCCGCTCTGCTAGTCTTGGTATCATTGCACTGATATGGAAACCTTTGCTTGACGCCTCGGTACTCCGAGCCTGCACTTGCTCCCTTTGCACCAAAGGGCAAACAAGGACACAGCGTAGGCTGGCGCCCGCCTGGTCTTGATCATCATGGCTTGCATCATTAGCACCTCGTGAGGTACCCCTTGCCTCGATCTCTCCGCCTCCTCGTGAGCCTGCCTGGTGAGGCCGCCCCTGAGGAGGCCTTGTGTCATCCGCCCCACGAGGCTTGGCCCCTTGCGAGGGTCTTGAGCTTGGGTTGATGAAGACCGGCCGTACTGGGCCGCTGCTGAGCCACGCCGCAGGTCGTGGGCAGGCAAGTCTGGGGACCCCTGTTCCCAGAACACCGACATTCACCCTCTTCCCTTTTGTCCTATTTGGATGTGGGCTCGACGGGGTATTCGGGATCTTCAGCATCGTCCGGAGTCTCATTATCTCTAGTGCCGGTATTGTTGTCCTTTGCCCGACGCGATCGTGAGCGGCTCCGCTGACATCGGCGCTTTGGTGGTTTATCGACAGGTTTGTCCTCATCAGGGATCGGGTTATCCTCATTGTTCTTTTTATCCGGAGTGCCCACCATGTACACATCGTACATTGAGGTGGCCATCCAACTTCCCGTGACGAGTGGGACTTGGCTTGCTTCAGCGTCGACTTCGTCGTCCATGTCATCGATGTCTTCGGACGCATAGTTCAACATGTCGGTTAAGTCCTCAACAATGGCTATTAAGTGGGTGGTGGGTGGAGCATAAAATTCCTCGCTCTCAGTCCCCAGTCCAAGTGTCAGGACCCCGATCCTAAGTCACACCGATCTAGCATGTAACACATCATATCACTTTGCAGCCTCACGCACGGTATTCCCATGGGTGCCACCTTACCTGGCCCAGGACCGTTTGCGCCTTTTGGCTCATGTATATGATAGTGCCGCTAGCATCCATATGACAAAGAACCCGGGCTGACATGGCTAGTCGTTAACCCAAAGTGGCACTAACTTACAGGGACAGGCATACATGACCCAACAACGAATGTGACGGTCATCAGCGAGTGAATCCAGGCTGTAGCACTGGGCTAGCAGGACTCTAGTGAACCGGGCTATAGCGGGCTAACAGGACTCCGGAATTCATCGCGTGATATTTCCCCGAGGGGACAGACATAGGAACGAAGAAGGACACATGCCGGCCAGCCTAAGTGTTCCGAAGCAGTAGCAAGCTACCATGGCTCAGTGGAAACACTAGGAGACATTTCCCGGTAAGAGAGGCTACTAAGGATAAACAACTAGATAGTCAGATCCCACACATACCAAGCATTTCAATAACATACACACAATATGCTCGATATGTGCAAATACAACATGGCATCACAACATGACTCTACAACTCAAGTATTTATTCAATAGGCCCCGAGGAGCGAGATATTACAAACATGGGTCACTCGACCCAGCATTCAGAGCATACAAACAACAAGCACACACGGAAGCTTAACATGTCTAAGTACAGACATCTACAGATGAAAAGGCTGAGAAGCCTGTCTATCTACCAGATCCGGCTGAGGGCACAAGATCGTAGCTGAGGTAACAAGCTAAACGTTGAAGTCCACTCGGAACTACTAGCGAGACTGAAGTCTCTCTGCAAAAACATAAAATAAGCAACGTGAGTACAAATGTACCCAGCAAGACTTACATCAAAACTAACTACATATGCGTCATTATCAACAAAGGGGATGGTGGGGTTTAACTGCAGCAAGCCAGCTTTGACTCAGTGGCTATCCTGAACTACGACTGCAAGTAACTCTTTTGAGGTGGCGCACACGAGTCCACATATTCACCATATCAATACACCACTATGCATCCGCTCCCGTCTCCCTACGAGAACGCCATCCATAGCACTCACGCTTATCTTGCGTATTTTAGAGTATCCAATTTCACTTGTCTATGAACTGTACAGGCAACCCAGAAGTCCTTTACCGCAGACACGGCTATTCAAAAAGATCATATTAACCCTGCAGGGGTGTACTTCTTCACACACGCTCTCACCACTTACCGCCGTTTACACGACATGTACTCAACAACCTTCAAGCGGAAGCCCAGCGAGGGTGTCGGCCACGACCTGACTAACCACACAAGTCTCTTGTCGAGGTTTATCGCCTATTCGGGTACGATGTGAGCAGGGTTCCCAAGCCCACCATCCGGGTGCCACTTGGTACACTGTGCCACTGTGCCTAGTTTGTCCCAAGCCCACCTGTACCGGGTGCCACTTGGTAGACTACTAACACTACCTACAAACACCAGAAACTAGTTGCAACTCCTGGACAGAGATCAGGTTGATTAATAAGTCGAGAGGGGCACTTAAGCATTCCCATGCCTGGTAGTAGCTGTTCATGGATCACAAACACAGAACTCAGTTCCTAAGGACGGCTTCAATGAGACAACCCACCATGCACTCCTACATGGCCTCTCACCGCTACCTTTACCAAATCGTGTTCACACACTTAGCTCACACACAGTAGGACATGTTCACACACCTCCAATTCATCCCCGATGAATCAGACCTGACTCAACTCTAAGCAGTAGCAGGCATGACAAACAAGCATGAATGAGTAGGCACATCAGGGCTCAAACAACTCCTACTCATGCTAGTGGATTTCATCTATTTACTGTGGCAATGACAGGTCATGCAGAGGAAAGGGGTTCAACTACCGCAGCATGTAACAGTTGAATCGTTGTTGTCCTAATGAAGTAAAAGAGAGCAGGAGCGAGAGAGTGGGATTGTATCAGAATGAACAAGGGGGTTTTGCTTGCCTGGCACTTCTGAAGATAGTATAGTTCTTCATCAGTGTCATCGAACTCATCGTCGAAACCAAGTCTATCGAGAGGGGACAAATACCGGCAACACAGAGAAATCACAATCAATGCAATGCAACAATATGATGCATGAACATGACCTGGCAAAATGAGTGTGTTTTGGCTAATGCAACTTAGAACAGATTAAATGAAGTTGGTTTGAACCAAGGGTTCAAATTCAAACTCCATATGTGCTTATTTAAATGCCAATTATGCAAATTGCCAGATACAACAACCTGAGGTTGTTCAAACATGCATGAAAATGGTACAGATGGATAGATCGGATTTTTCTGATCATTTTTCATATATAAATTATTTCATTTGGAGTTACGGTTGATTTTCTATGATTTTTAGAAGTTTAGGCATTTTTTGGAATTACCTGAATAAACTTAAATCCAGAAAATCAGCGTGATGTCACTGTGATGTCAGCAGTCAATAGGGTTGACCTAGGTCAAACCTGACCAGTGGGGTCCACTTGTCAGAGACACGGTGCTGGTTAGGGTCGCTGCGTGTGGGCCCAGTCAACGGCCACGTCTGCGGGGTCAACTCGGGCATGTGGGTCCCGCTGGATTTTAAACTAACCTAAACAGAAACAAAATTGGGATTAGTTAGGGCGTGGGGCCCATCTGCCAGTGAGCTAGGGGTTAGTTAGTGGCGTCATTAGTGTTTAATTAAGATGCCACATCATCCTCGCCGGAGGTTAACCGGCGACGACCTCGGCCGATGGCGAGCTGCCGGTGCGGCGCATCTAAAGGAGGCAGTGGGAGGTGCCGGGGTGCAGTGTAGCGGCGGCGGCGACGTGCAGAGCAGCGGCCGGAGTTCGGCCGGGTGCGGGGACGCGGTTGCAGCGCTCGAGAGAGCGAGTTGGGGTGTGGGTTGGGTTCCTGGAGAGTTCTCGAGCATGTCCACGTGCCTAGGGGCGATGAGAACGGCCTCTGGCCATGGCGGCGAGAAGCTCAGGCGGTGCCGCGAATAGACGGCGAGGTGCTCGGGTGCCCGAGGTTGAAGATGACCGTGATGGCGATGAAGCAGGGCCTACTGGCGTCTCGTAGCTCGATTGGGAGGACGGGTAGATTTCGACGGTGCTTCTGGACTTGGCGAAAGGGTGAGGGGTGCACGATGGCCGCGGTGGTGCTCTTCGATGGCACGAGCGCATTCGGTGAGGTGGGGAACGGCGAGAGAGGGAGCAGGGGAAGAGTGAGAGAGGTCGGGCGGATCGGGACGACACCGGGGCGTTCATCCACGCGTCTAGGGGCTCGGCGGCAAGCAGGAGGTGGCTGCGTTCGGTTGCGCGCTCGCCACGCACATGCTTCTCCTCTGGCAAAAGGTTGAAAAAGCAGGCAGCGCTGGCTGGGCTGGGCCAGCCAACTGGGCCGCCAGGTGGCCTGGCCAGGTGGGCTGCACAATAGGTAGGTCCAGGTAACTTTCTCTCCCTTTTATTTTCATTTTCTATTTTCTGTAATTGTGTTTGGCTTTATTAAAAATGCCAGGGCATTTCCAAAAATCATGAAACTGCTCAATGTCACTGTTTGGAATATTTCCAACAGCAAGCATTTCAGTTTGTGATTATTTGAGCATTTAAAATATTATTTAGCAATTAAATGCCCAAATGCAAATACCATAAGATTTAATTCAAAAATCCAGAATGGCCTAGAAAAATGTGCACCATTTTTGCGAGAGGTTCTAGACCAATCCAAAAATAATGAACTTTTCTGAAGAGCATTTGGGTTCATTGAGAATATTTTTATTTGAACCTAGTTGATTTGATCTGGTGCTAGGGTTTGAGCAATCCCCATTTCAACTTAAATAAAATTTAAACATGATGCACACATGAAGGGCTAGTCTAGTGCATACCAGAACTAGGGATGTGACACCAAGCTGGGTACAGTTCGGAGGTAAGGCCTCTGTGATGGCAAGAGACTACATCAAACCCAATTCTTCATATAAGAGCGGAAGTGGGACCGGAAACTGCAGATCTGTTGGGCTGAGTTCGGCATGGGACACCTAATCGGACCCGCTGAGTGCAGACCTCGGCAGTTCGGGATGGTTTCGCAGAGCCAAGTCTAAGATTGCATCTGGGTCTTCGGTCGGGAGTTCCATAAGGGGAAGAGGTCCGGTAGGGCTCACGCTCCTGTCTTCGGACAATGAGACCCGCCCCGGATCTAAGGCCGAGGTGGGTATGAGTGTTGACCCCTGGACGGGATCTAACAGGGGATCCGAGGAGTCTTCTTGGCGGGGATACAGAGTAGCGGCCGAGGCCGCGAACCCGTCGAAGACTAGGTCTCCTTGGATATCAGCAACATAGTTCAGGTTTCCAAACATGTCTGGTGGCCGAGGGCATAACTATCGACGTGCTCGAGGCAGTCAATCGAGTTGGCATGAAGCACAAAGCCTCCGAACACAAAGATCTGTCAAGGGAGAAAGGTTTCCCTCGCTGCAGCATCATTGTTGGTGAAGAGGTGAGCCATCAATCCTTCTGTTGATGATACAGTGGAGCTCTCAATGAAAGCACCAATGTCGGTGTCAAAATCGGTA